>NW_017728940.1:6306124-6324343 GCF_001723895.1 Crocodylus porosus | reverse complement strand
CAGCCTGCCATCGGAGGTGGTTCAAGCACCTACATTGAACACCTTCAAGAGCAAATTGGATGCCTATCTTGCTGGGATCCTATGACCCCAGCTGTCTTCCTGCCCTTTGGGTGGGGGGCTGGACTCAATGATCTTTCGAGGTCCCTTCCAGCCCAAGAATCTATGAATCCTTGAAAACAGTCCCAATAGCTCTTCAGCCAGTTCTTTTACAAATCTTAGATGTGATTTATCTGGACCTGAAGGTTTAAAAAAAGTCTAACCTAAATAGCTGTCATCTAATATCCTCCTGAGTTACTGCTGGAATGGAAAGTGTTTCATCACCATCCTGTCTTAGAACAATATCATCTGGCTTTTTCCCAAATATAGAGCTGGGATATTCACTGAACATTTCTGCCTGTTCCATATTATCCTCAAATATTCTACTGTTACTATCCAAAAAGGGAACAAAACCATTGCCAGGATTTCTTTTTATCTTAATATACTTTCATGCCTTTTCAGTAATGTACAAATTTTAGTCAAACATGGTATTGAGAAAAAGGCATTGAGAAGGGAGTAATTAGGTGAAATTAAACATGATGCACAGGTTTTCAGACTAGATAGTCCAATGGTCCCTTCTGGCCTCAAACTCCATGGAACCTATGCCACGTCCAACACATGTCCAACTCTTCCCAGCAGCCTCTGATCTACCCCCACCTTCTCCTTAAGCCCAACCATCTCATCTTCCTTTCCCATGCTGCTTTCTTCCATCCTCCCAAGTCCATACTGGATTACCCCAAGGTGCTTCCTAACTTTTCTGAATTGCCCAGCCTCTGCCTTGAGCCTGGATTTACATTGTGCCTCCTGCCACCTCTGCAGCTTTCTTTGCATCAGATGCTGTCCTGTCCACCCAATTGAAAAGCCAAGCTGCACAATCAGCAGTTCTGCAATCAAAACCTTAACCCTAAAGGGCCTCTGCACTGTACTCTCCTCTGGAAAGCAGCCACCCTGCCACATGGCTCTTGTAAGCAAAGGAACCCTTAATGTCACTGTCCCATTGCCTGTGCCATGTCCTCTAACTGCAGTAATCAGGCAGCTCAGCATGCTACCTCCACCCTCCCAGGTCTGCCTCCCTGCACAAGTATATATATTTACCTTCCTGAGGTTGCCGCCATCCTGCAAATAAATAGGGCCATTTTTCTGCTGTTAAAAATAAGCGTCTCTCTCTGGTGGGAATAAATAGTCTTGTTTCAATGGTGGAAAATTTGCTTCTGACAGTAAAAAATTAGCCGTGCTGCATGAGTCGAGTGATTTCCATTCTGCTTCCGATCCTCCAGATCAATAGTAAACGGCTGCGGGGATCAGCCAGCAGCCGTGCTACCCTCAGTTGGAAATAGCTGCTTAGGAGGTACCTACAGCCCATGTGCTGTTGGAGCTGCTGCTGATGGGGAGATGTGCTGCTTTGAGAGCTCTTGGGCACTTCCACACGTGACGTGGGTTTAGTCCTTACTCCATCCTGTGCCCCCTAAATTGCAACAGTGGGTTTTTAATTGAAACCCACCATTTGAATTTATGGGTTTCCGTCACTGTTATGGTTAAAGGCTCAATCTTTTTCTTTTTTTTTGACAGAGCCTGCCCATGGCTGGGGGATGAGCTGCTGTCATTTCTGAGCTGTGGGGGTCGGGGGGGCGCCTAGTCCTTCCGTCTGCTGTGGCGGTGCCTCCTGAGGCCCCTCGAGCAGGCTTCTAGCAGGCTAGGTGCTGCTCCAGCTACGAGGTAGCACCCAGCCCGATCCAACTCTTCCCCAACCCCGATCTGGGCCAGTACCCAGTCTACTAGTAGCCCGCCCGGGAGGCACTGGGAGGTGCCACTGCTGTGGAGGAATAGACCAGGGCCCCCTGCAGCCCAGGGACCACTTGGCCTACTGGTTGCTTGCCTGCTGGCTACAGGCAGGCTCTGTCAAAAAACAAACAAAAAAAGGATCCGGCCCCTTGCCGTTTCTACCTTCAGCAGGCACCTGCTGAAGGCAGAAGTGATGAAGGACCCAATCCTTTTTTTCTGCAGAGCCTGCCTGCCTCTCCTGCAGCTGGGGGGTGAGCTGACTAATAGCTGCAATCAGGATGTAGTTTAGTTTGCAATGATGCAAACATATTAATACCCCCCAAAACTCCTGCACATGTACAGCGTGACACCATTAAGCCACACAACGTGGCATTTTCATCATGTGTACATGGTAATGGCACCATGTGTACAAGCTCCCCTTGGGAGCCATTGGAGAGGCTCAGCCCAGGCAGTTCCAGCCAAACCATCACCCTGCATGCCTCCATCTGCCGTAGGTGGTGGGGAGGTAGGCCTTTGCAGCCTCTCTGCTAAGGTTACCAATGAAAATTGGACTAGGAATGGCTATGAGGGTGGTACGGAAAGCCTGTTTACTGTGATCAGGGCTGAAACCCCACAACCTGTTTCACATAGGTCCTTGGCTAGGTTGAGTGAGTGAAGCTGGATTTGAACCATCAGCTCCAGGCTGAAAACACTGGGGATGAACAGCAGGGGGAATGAAAGCCAGCAGCTCAAGTTTGATCAGCCTGAATCTTTAGTCAGCAGGCAAAGCCAACTACTATATATAAACTCACTCACAAATTTCTCCCCTTGCCAAAGAGCCCCTCCCCTCAGGCAGGCAAGGAACCAATGAGATCTCCTCTTAGCCACCTTGGTAAAAGACATTGCCAAGAGCGAGGAAGGTACCAAGCAACTGTGCTGAGTCCTCTCTGCCTCGTCTTTGGTAAGCTGCAGTGCCTTACTCAGTGTCCTAAGCTGGGCTGCGAAGGGATGGTGGTCTGCCTCGCAGCTTGCACAGCATAGCAGGAATGGAGGAAAGCAGGGATACAAAATCTAGAGCAGAGCAAGAATCATCTATGCCTTCCTTTTGGATTTGAGGGGGTGATTCATTGGGCCCAAAGAAGATGCTTTCCCAAACCAAGACCTCATTCAGAGTCCAGAACCTCTTTCTACATGGAGCTGTGTGAGTGCATCGTGTGCTTTAGAGACACCCATGCAGCAGCTTGCTGGCCCCAAAGGGTTTAAAGCTGGTGTAGGCAAGCATCATATAACAACAGCCAGTCATGCTATGCAGAGGCATGGGATGTTGCAGAGAGGTGGAGCACGGTGAGAGAGCCAGTGGGGCGGGGGCTCAGAGTATGCCCGTCGGGACACAATGTGCATGGTCCAGAAGGGCACAGGGGGAAGTAGGAGAGAGTGGAGAAGAGGAGACTCTGTATATGAGAGAGTTGTAGGATTGGGTAAATGAAGAAGCACAGGAGAGAGTGAGGGGGTGGGGATGATGAGATGGAAGTTCAGCTTTGTATATAATAAGACAGAAAATGAAAGGATGGACCTGAGGAGGTGGGTGACACAGCTGGGGCACTGGCATAAGTAGCTAACTGCAGTGGCATGGTAACGTTGTGGAGGGCTGGGAGTGTGGAGATGCCCAGCCATCAGGACAAGGAGTAGCTAGCAAAGGACTTCAGTAGCAGACACTGAGACAAAGGACAGTCCCTTAGGATCTCATCATGGAAGAAGCACAGACAGGACCTGACAAACCACTGGATGCAGGAGCAGGAGGATGGGATTAATGTGATTCCTCAGAGTAGGAGCTCGTTTGAGATTCCCTGAGCTCTTTGGCCTGGGATCAAGGCAGGATATCATACAAGACACAACTTCCCCATCTCACTCCACAGCCCATCTGGCAGGGCCCTGGCTGGAACGATGATGAGACACGCTTTCCATGTGCCGTCCTGTCATTTCTGTCAGCAGCACAGCAGCCATACAAACTAACTGGGATCATCTCCCAAAGATTTCCCTGCACAGCAAGAGTGGGGCTTGGCTGGAACTTGGGGAGAATATGGAGCTGGTATCCTTTTGACTTAATGCTGCCCACCCATCCCAGGCAAAGGCTGATTTGGAAGCCCTAAAGACTGCATTTATTAAAGCAAAATATCACTGGCTGTTTGTGTGATCTACACAGCCATGGATCAAGGGATAAAAGGATCAACCCCCGTGAGGGCTCTGAACAGGCCTCCCTCCTCTCTGGGACCTCCAGGAAGCTGAGTGTGACTGACTGACTTGTTTAATTTTAAACCCTAGACATAGAAACATGCTGGAGAGAAACAGTAAAAGGAGCTGGTTCATCCCAGCAGCCTTTTCAGCACCGGGATCATTGTAATCCAAAAGGTAGTGGAGCCATCAGTGGGGCAGGCTTGACCCTGCCCAGGGTCACCAGGCAGAGTGCCCTTGCAGCACATGGATTAGAGTTGTAGGAGTGTCCCCTCCTCTGGCATGCCCCACCTTGTTCCTCTCAACAGAGCTGTGATTTTTATGTTGCCTGGGAATACAGAGACCACAATAAAAAGGCAGCAAGCCAGTGACCCCCATCAAGCCTTTCATTCAACCCACTCCATACAAATGTCTTCAAGGTGAGAGAACTTCATGAGATACCTAGTCATAGTGCCTTGCTTGTCTCTGGAAGGTCCCCAGGGGTCTTGGTGGCAGAAATGGGTTAAGACCTTGACAGGTGGATGGGAAGGGCATGTGTGGAGATGGACAGATGGAGCAATAGTTTGTGACACCAACACAAAAGGTTATTTCTCCATCTGCCTAATGAGCACAGGAGTTTGAACCCCAGAAGTTCCTTCCAGGGTCATATGAAGACCTCTGGCATGCCCCGCTCCCACCTCATGGGCTGGAGTATGGGGCACACACCACGTTGGCACAGGGTCAGCCACCTACCCTGCTGAATAGATCATTTTGTGCAAGAGGTAGGACTTTGCACTGAAAGGCTCCTTGCATTGAAAGGACACAGCTGTAGCTGCTTGGACATTCATCTTCATTTATCGCATTTGGCTTGGAGGACAGGAGAGTCAGGTCAGCCAGTTTGGCCTGTGTCTATGACCCTTCCCCAGCCCGCTCCCTTCACTGCTGTTGTGTGTTCTGGCTCAGTGACAGGCCGGGCTAGCTTAATCTTGCCCGAGTCAGTTATAGGCTCATCCTGAGAGGACGTTTTGACATATTTTACTATTACATGAGATAACTGGCACTTGAGAGGCTTAATTGGCGAGCTATGAAAGTGTGGCTGCTTTTATGCCTCTGAAGAAACAGGTCCCTGCGTGGCCATGAATACTCTCTTGATTGTACAGGCAGCCTTCCCATTACCCCTGTGTTTCGTTAACTTGGTTTCTGAAAATTTCCAAATGGGCCTGAGGGAGCCAGGCAGGGGGCCTGGACTCTGCTTTATTGTCTTATCTGAAGGTCAGCTCCTCAGGAGAGGGAGGCCGCCTCCCTCCATGCAACTGCATGGTGAACGGGAGCCAATCCAAAGCATCACCCTTGGACATTATTCTTTTGACCCCTAACAGCAATGAGGATTTCTCATTCAAGCAAGCATCCACATGGCAAAGATGCCCTTGAACCATGTGGGAGAGGAGGGCAGAACCTTATAGACAGATAAAGAGAAAGGCCTGAAGGAGAATATTTCTGTCATAAGATATTCCCTTGCAGAAATCTTGGAAACCTTAGAAAGAGTTTTTGCTCAATGTTATTAATTAAGGCAAAAGAATCCCCATATGGAAAGAGAAACAGTCAAGTTATATTTTTGCTAAATACGCAGCACCATATGGTAACATACAGAAAATTGGCCACATAGGCAGCTTAGAATATATGTTACCATATGTTCATATGTACTTTATAATTTCTTTGTTTTTCAAAGAGGGCATTGTCTTATGGGGCAGAAATGAGCAGCCCGCCCCTGGGGAGAAGAGAGAGCACGATCCAGTTTCTCAGCAAAGAGCCTGGGCACCAATCCAGCTGCCTGGCCCCGGGGGTGTTTTGTGTGGTACAGGACTGATAAGACAGATACAAGGGCAGTGTGGGTTTCTTCTCAGCTCTGTGTGGTCAAAGGTACCTCTAGGCATGGGGCAGGCTGCGTGTGTGCATGCGTGTGCGTGTGCGTGTGTGTGCATGCACACACTGGAGAGAGCCCAGGAGAGGAGTGAATGAGGAGGAGGAAACACAAGCTTTCCTACGGTTGTCCCCAGAAAACCTTAATCTTCCTGCAGGGAAGGCAAAAGAGGAGGAGAAAGGAAGAGATCTGGATAGGAGTGGTGCCAAGGAAAGCAACCTTGGGAAAATCCTAAATAGTGAACACGGGCTGCATAAGGTGTGCATGTATGTGTGTGTATGTGTGTGAGAAAGAAAGAACATGAAAGCTCCATGGGAGGATTTGTGCTTGTTTGTGTGAGAATGTGCATGTGTGTACATGCATGTGTGCTTTCAGAGTGCATCCACATGCAGCCAGAAAGTAAGTTTGTCTGCCTAGCGCGTGTAAACGTGTGCACTTTCACACCGAGCTTGTGCATTTGCAATGAGAAGAGATCCCTGTGTGCATTCAGTATGTATACATAGGTGCACAATTGGAGACTATAACTTCAGATTGTGTGTGCCCTCAGCCCCAAGACAAATATATGCTTCCAGTGTGCTCAAATAGGACTATGTGTCTGTATGGAATAAGTCACGTGTGTGCACTCTGAGTAGACTCCTATTTCATTCTATGCACCCAAATGGCACTTACCCAGACATGTAACTGCTGTTTTTGGCATCTACAGGCAGTTTTTTATTCTGTTGCATATGCAGTGTGGAGGCGCAGGGTTCCACATGGCTAACAAACGTGTGCAGTAGGCTGCACTCTGACTGGGCAGGGACACGGCTCCGTATACATATACCCAAGTGAGCTTAAATCCTGAAATGGTAGCTGGACAAAACCCCACGACTAGTAGGTGTTAGATGCTGGAGAGAGAGACAGCACTTCCTACATTTAGCCCAGTACTTTGTGCTTAGGGCACTCACCCTGGAAATGGGAGACGGGTTCTAGACTGCCCCACATCCAGAGGTGGCTTGAATTCTTCTTTTCCAGCACAGTGGTTTAACCACAACATCAAAGGTTAATTATTACCTTAGTTCTTTCTTAGTCCTCTTCTTAAAGCCGACTACCTGGGAAGCCAAGAGAAGGAGGTATGTTGGATTAGGAGGAAGAGTGTGAACTTGAGGATGTGTGAGCTAGCTGACACCCTGGAAGGATTCTTGCCTGGACCCTTGTTCCCAAAGAGTCAGAAAGTTCTCCATCGCTCTCTTTCCATTTTAGCCAATGACTATGAAATGTAAGGTGCATAGGCTCAGCTTCAGGAGGTGAGCTAGAAAGTGAACTGGATAATGCTTAATCCATGGCCGGGTCAACTATCATTCCAGGACTTATACTTGGGACTTGTGTGGGTAGACTACACGCTGCAAATAGCGTGGGATCCCAGTTTCTGGGTCAGTCCCAAAAAATGGCAGCTATGGGCTAGGTAGATGCTATTTGGTCATGTAAATTGAAATAGGGGTTTTCTCTGTCTGTGCACATATACCACGTGGATTTGTAGAAAGCATTATACAGAGTTGGGCCTCAGGGCTCGTGTATGTAAAACGCTCAGCATAGCTGTTCATAACTGTTCCCAGTTAGCTTGGAGGAGAGTACCACAGGATGTCTTAGCAAACAAACTTTCAGTGCACACAAAACGCTACAAATAGGATTCCAAAGACCTACAGATAACTACTTAAACTCGAAGAGACACTCCCTACCGCATGCAGCCTTTTCTTCTCTGCTGCTGTTACCCATGTAACAACGCAAGGTTTCAGAGTAGCATTTGTCCTGATATACAGAAGCACACACATACAAAGTTTAGACACATCCCGGATGACCTTCTTTGGGGCTGGTGTGTCGCTCTCTGTGATGTAGCCGTTAGATGCCATGTCCGTCCACCACCTGGACTCTTGAGAGCTTGAGAAGAAGGGAAGCACCTCGGTTCTTCCCAGACTCTCCAGAGCCCTCCCCGCCAGCGGTCTGCAGTTCTCATTGCTCCTCATGCTCTTGACTCTAGCTCATGACTGAACAGTGTCCTCCAGTGTTGCTGTGGCAGGAAATCTGTAGCCTGTAAGCACGTTGACCTGGGTTTGGGGATCCACCTCTCCCAGCAGACACATCTCTGGGTTCTGCCCCGTCAGGTGCTGTCTGTACGCTCTGCATATAACCCTTCCCTGAGCTCTTACCAGCTCAGCTTTCAGATGGAGATCACGTGTGCACCTTGCCCCAAATATATGCCTCCTCCACAGCTTCCAAAACAACCTCAAGGGTCTGTCTGGTAACTAACCACTCTATTGGACCCTTGGTCTTTACACATGAGCCACCTCACCCTGGTCCCTGCCAGGATTCAAGAGGATTCAAATAAACCCCCTAGCTACCTCCCTGCCACTTACAGGCAGCCCCTGCTTAGCGCTCTGAATTGGTTCCTGAAAAAAACAGATGTTGAGGGAAAAAAGTATTAAGCAAAACCAAAAGTTATTGACAACCCAAGGTGGTGACTGCAAATGTTTTTAATGACCCAAGATGGCAACCATAAGTGTTATAATGAAACTCACTGAGTGCTAAGTGGAATTAGGTATCAATTTTAAATGAGCTTTATAGCGAAACAGCGGTAAGCGAAACAGCATTAAGCAGGTGTTGCCTGTATTTCTTTTTTCCTTTGGACCCCCAAATCACATGCTCCAATAAAAATTATATGGGATCCCCTAGGAGAACGAGGCAGGAGGATGATGATAACCCCAGGACCTCCACTGCAAGCTGTGAACAAGTGAGAGTGCACTTCATGGCACCCAATCCATGCCAGATACTGTCAGCACACTCCCATTCTCATCAGGTTGTCTTCTCAAGGAAAACACCTTCTCCCAGGGGCAGACATATGTCATGAGACATATGTCAGGAGTGGCATATTCTCAGAAGCCTGGGCCAGCAGTCAAGTCAAGAACAGGGAGGTGCCAGCAGTCTGAAAGCTGGCTCAGTAGTAAGGCACAGTGGCAACATTCACCGTTGGTGAAACAGGCTTGAGTGCACTTAATGAGATGTGAGAGGCACGGCTCATTTAGTGAAGAGAGGCTGGAACTCACCCATAGTAGTCATCCTGCTGAGCCAGCCAGCAAGCCCTAGTTTGAGCAGAGAGGATTCCTGCTACGGTCCCCAGCATGGCCCTTGTGGGACAAGAAGTGACACATGACCCCCAGCACTGAATCTGCATTGACAGTAGCAGAAGGCATTCCAGGTTCCCATGAGGCTCATTCAGTCTGTGCCTCTGCACCATAAAGCTCCCCAGCACAGACCCACAAAGGCCAACTGCCTGGCACTTGAACAGGAAGCATCAGCCCTCTGGTCTGGGGCATTAAAACAGCAAAAGCCTTTGGCTCTCAGCTTCTCTGCAGAGGGTACTTGGAAGTGTGAGAGGTTCAGCAGCCTGAGCCAACTTCATGCAGGTCCAGCAGGTAAAATGCAGACAGACAAAGCTCCTAAGGAATGGAATCCCACCTGCATGAACAGCTCCAGCACGCAGTGAGCACATCCCCATGAGACACTTTACTGCACAGTGGAGCAAATTACTGTGTAGTAAGCATCACTGACTACACATGCAGACTTTTACTGTGCAGAAATTTGCTTTACTCAGGAGTTAATTTGCTACCTGCAAATGCAAGCAGCAAACTAACTGCCAAATAATAACTGTGCAGTAAGGCATGTGTAGATGGCCAACTGGGAGAAAATTTGCTCCTGGTCAGCTGGGTGGCAATGGGTAGGAGATTGCTCCCTGCCCCCATGAGCTGCCTGCTGCTGGGGTCAGGTCCACCACTGGAGCCCAGATGGAGAAAATGTCCCTCTGCCCCGGCAGCAGGGACGTCCCAGCCCTGGCTCCTCGATCACAACGTGTGGAAGTGATGTCACCCAGGTGGGGGCAATCATGATCACAGAGTCCAGGCTGGGAGCTCACTGCTACTGGAACAGAGGGACACTGTCTGGTGGTGGAGCCTGCCCCAGCAGCAGGCAGCTCCCAGGGGCTGGGAGTAATCTGCCATCCCCTGCTCCACAATCACAGAGCTAATGCTGGGAGCTCCCTGCGTGCGGAAGAGCTCCCCACCTAGCCTGGAGCTGGCTGGGACCTGCCCCAGAACAGGACAGTTCCTGGCTAGCCCTAGGCTGTGCAGGGAAGTCTGCATATGCAGCCTGGAGCTGGCTGGGGCCTGTCCCATTTCAGGCAGTCCCCAACCAGCTCCAGGTTGCACGTGCAGATTTCCTTGTGCAGTCTGGGGCTGGCTGGGAACTGTCCCACCCTGGGGCAGGTCCCAGCTGTGCAGCTTTTTCCCAACTCTTTCTCCTAATTAGGCAATTGAGGCATGGGCCTTGGAAAGAGCTGCAAGGCAGGGGCTAGTCCCACCCCCCTGCCCCATCCACCAGTGGGGCAGCTAGCAGTGAGCCCCAAACTGGGCAGGGAATCCTTGCCCAGTTGGGGGCTCACTGCTAGCTACCCCATGGATGGGGGCAGCAGGCTGCTACCCACCCCTCTCCTGCAGCTTTTTCCAATGTTCCTGCCGCCAATCAGGGAGCCGGGGCCAGCAGCTCCTTGCTGACAGGGCAGGCGAACATTGTCCCCACCCAGGCTCTACCACTGGAGCCCACCCCAGCAGCAGTCAGCTTCCAGGGACAGGGAACAATATCCCAAGCCCTGCCAGGAGCCAGCTGTCTCCTTGCCCTGTGCTCCCTCCCAGTCCCTGGGCTAGCACCCAGGGGCAGCCTAGATCTCCTTCTGGCTGCTGCTGCAGGGGGGCAGAGCAGGGTGGGAGGCAATCTGCTCCTAAATGTGTGTAAATTACTGTGCAGTAAACCCATCCAGCAGCAACTGCATGTGTAGAGGTGCCAAGTGAGAACAATAGTGAGGACAGGGGACAGAGGCACAGACTCTCTCTCTTCTCTCTATCTCTTTCTCCCTCATAAACACGCTGGCACACACTTACAGAGCAAAGTTAATAAACCTTAACATGTCTTTGAAACCTCATCAGCCTTCCTCAGGTCTCCTTTGTTCTTAGTTCCCATCATGGTGGGGCAAATGCTGCTCTGGGTGCCACACACTGCAGGTGAGATGTTTCCAAGGATGCACCCAAGTCCTTTGGCACAAGTATGACCCCTATAAAGCAGGGGTTAGAAAACTATGGCCTATAGGTTGGATCAGGCCTGCAAAGGTATTGGATCTGGCCTCCCTGGAGGATCAGTGGCATGCATATACCATGCTGCCAGCTCCTCTGAAGTTCCTCCTTCTGTAGCCTTCTATTCTCCTCTCTCATGCCTGCACTTATATTTGTTACAGAATTTCCTCCTCCCCATTGCCTTTAGGGATGGTAATCTGTGGTGAGGGTAAGACAGGCAGCTTGGGTGCTCAGGTGGTGGCCTATGCTGGCAGGAGTTTACCAACTTCTCCTGTAGAAAAACACCAAGGGGAGCATCTACACAAGATGTTTACTATGGACTAGAATAATTAGCTTTGCAGTAGATGTCTTGCATATACAATACATGTGGCCCTATTAGGCCTCAGGAAACTAATTAACTCTCCAACAGGGTAGTACTTGTAAATACAAGTACTATCCTGCTGCAGAGTTTTTTGTGCCACAGCACCACACGTAGATGGTGATCAGGGCTGCCTGGGGCAGGAGCGTACTTCAGTGTGGGGACTACCTGCCAGATAGCCCCACACTAGAGCACCCTCATGCCCCAGCCAGCCCCTCTGCCGCACGGTGAGCTGGGTCAGAGCTGTTATTAAAGCAAAAACCGCGTGCATGGCAAGAACGCCTGTGATGGCCCTGCTGGGAGAATGCACATGCCTAGCACATAAAATGTGATCTCCCATCTCTGAAACAAATACATGAGTGGAGTACCCATTGCTTCCTTCTGTGCCTCTCCAGCTGCTGTTCTGTAGTGCTCATGGCAGTTCCCTGTGGTGGGCAGTGCCTTGATGTGGAAGGCGCCTGCTAGGGTAAGGATGGCTTTGTGCAAGTAATGATGTTTCCTAGCATGACTTGAATGTATCACTCTTGGGCTGCTGGGAAGTAAGTGTGGGACAGAGGGGAAGTAGTGCAAAGAGTACAGAAGTCAGCATGGCCAGAAGGGCTCGGTGCCCCTGTTTGGAGGCTGGATGGCATAACATGGTGCAGTGGGAGGCGTATGGGGTGCCAGGCACCTGGAAATTTTGGAAAATGCAGCTCCTTGTAGCTAAGAAGGCATATCTGAAATTGCAGCACACCTAAGGAGTGGTTCCTGGCAGGTTCTTGAAGCTGGAAGCTGGGGCAGCGTTCCTGGGAATCGTCTAGAGCAAGGCTGGTCTTGGAAGTCATAAAACCACAGGAGTAACGTGATGGGAACTCCAGCTCCTTTTGTCCCGACTTTGCCTATGGTGTTTTGCAAGAAATTTGGGCTTGTTACAAGAATTCTCCCCTCAGCTGCCTGTCTCCAGAGAAATGCCCAAGAGAGGAAAGAGAACGTCTCATTTAGCTGGAAGGGACCAGTCTGGAAGGAGCTGTGAGTTATTACCATGTGCTCATCAGCTCCAGCAGAAACATTCTCCTCCTTCTCCGGGTCAAGCAGAGTGCGAGGAGGTGGACTGCAAACTTCTCCCTGTCACTTACAAGTGACTCAGAAGTCACCCAGGCCCCTTCCCTGGTGGAGCACTGGGGCTTAATCTCCAAACCACATCAGCCTCTTCCCCAGCACGCACAGCAGCTGCACTGTTTCAAGCATGCTGTGTTGCGGTCTGGATAGCTACTGCTGACTGCTGGGGCTGAGAAAGCCCAACTCATTCCACCTCCCACCATGGGCAAGACTCCACATGTGCAAAGGCAGAGCTGCTTCCCAGTCCCGCTGCCTGAGCCCCCTTTTGGCTCCGAGAAGCTTCATTAAAAGGAAACACAAACCAGAAGCAGAAGGAAGCACTTTTAAGTTGCTGGCAGCTTTGCCTTTCTGTGAGTTATGAGGTCTTGCTTTATTCATGGGGCAGAAAAAATGCTTATCTCCTAAGAGTCCATTATGTTTCATTTGGAGCTTCAGTGCAATCAATGCTTTGGCAAAGGAAGTGCTCCCCCCCGCTTTCACCCTCCCCAAACTTTATCTCTCTATTTCATTACTGCAAGTTGCACTCATTCTGGTTTATCAGCAGTGATGAAGTGGATTGCTGAGTTCTCTGCTGTCCTAGCAAAAATGAGGATGGAGACATTATACTCCAGGTTCCTGCTATTTTCAGAGACCTTGGCTGCATGATTTATTCATAAAAAAGCCATTATTTATGCCAAAGAAAGAAGACAGAATGGGTTAGCTTTTTAAGTGCTTATAATGCATTATATGGTACCTTAGCCTGCCAGACATCATTTATAATTGTAGAATCCCTTAACCTCTTTTTTTTCCTATTTTTCCTACCCTTCACATCAGTGCAGAGGGTGATAGCAAACTCAGTTAATTAGCAGAAGTTGACAGATGTGGCAAGGAGAGGTAAGGTGAAATAGCATCGAAGACGACGTTTCTCAGGCACCTAAGTGAAGAAAGACCCTCCCTCCTCCCAGCCTTGATCTCCCAGCGCAGGCAGCGCAGTGAATTGAATACAGCAAGGAAGGTATTAGCATGATTTGACATAGGTATCCATCCACACCATGAGCCAAGGCTTACACAAAGCTGCTTCTTACTCTTTTTTAACTCCCCTGAAGGTCTCCTAGCTGCTTCCCTTACAACAGAGGGCTCTACAGATCTCATTGAGAACAAGCACGTTTCTGTGCTCCAAATTCCCAGGTCTCTTGCTGCTGCTCATGTCTCTGCCAAGATTTTTTTGTCAGGGAGCTTGAACCTGGAATATCCTTAGGACCGCACAACAGGCCAGCATTCATCTAGATTTTGACTACAACTTCTAGCTGTTTGAAGGTTACCTTCTTTCACGGTCATGGACTTGATCTATTTAATGTTTATGGGATGAAAGCAAATTTCAATATGGTGACACTCAAAGTACAGGTAGTGTGTGGGGTGAGTGGTCAACTACGGGATTAGAGCATCAACAAAAGAGCTGAAGTGCTGAATGATAAGTGGAAAGATCTCCCCTCACTTTCTTGGGCTGATTGGCCAAGGCACTATGGTGATTTTTATTCTTGAAATACAAGGAGATTTTCTTTGTGACTATGCTCACTGCTGTGCACTATATCCGATTCATTATTCAGTCCATAAAAATTTGTACCAATTTTTGTATACATTTCTGCAAACAGTTATACCACCTTTTTATATTCACACAAATGTCTAGGGATAAGCTTTTATACCTGAAGCTGCAAATGAACTGAACTGCATGCTAGCGAGTGCGCCATGGCATAAATATATTTTCACCAGAAGCGCTCCCCTATCACAATGAGCAGGTCTGGGTACAGACATGAGTGGATCTAGGATTTTGAAAAGGGTGTGGTTCAATATCACATAACACATCACATTTTTCCACAGTTAAAGGGAAAGAAGAGTTACTAATATGCTAGGGGCCCAGTACTACATTATTCAGTTTAAGATCAAAACAAAAACAAATATAACTCGTTATTAGAATATGCACTAGCTTATTTATTAATTTTAAAAGCACAACAAACTGGGCCAAAATAGTTAAAGCATTGTTTTATTAGTTCTGTAATAATATAGTTAAATGTATATAACTTACTCAGATTCTTAAAAAAAAAAAATCTAGCCTTCTTGAGCATCTTGACAGTGCATCCAATACGTGTGAATCATGTCCTCACCTGAGTCAATGTTCACCCGATTTTAATCTTACCATAACTAAGTTAAGATTTTTATCTAGAACTAAAAACAGTCTGTGAAATAGAACGGAGACATTGCCAGGAATGGCTAACAGACAGCAAAACTCTGGAAGAAAGGATCATTTGATTAATGGAACTTCAAGACCATTAAAAAGGAGAGAGGGTTGTTAACCCTTGTGGAGTAAAGAGATTAGCAGTAATCAGGTACACTATAATGAGCCTCAAAATCAATTCTCTCTGTGATCGCTGCCTGATCAGAAATGCTGTTGCTCCTCCAAGGCAGAGCGTTTTAACGTTTGGGTGGAGCGGGAATCAAAGGGGAGGTGCAACTGCTCCACAGTGCCCTCTGAGTTGACAAATCTGGGGCCTGCATACATATCCTGATGTAATGCTCTTTCATGTACTAAAGAGAAGGGGAGAAGATGTTGAATATCCTAACATGCCCTTACTCTTGTTTATCTCCTATAAGGCTCCTTCCCTGCCCCTCACTTGGAGAGATGTAAGAACCCGAATGATTTCTTCAGGTACTTCTCTTGTTTATAGTAGAAAGTTGTCTAATCAGGGAACAGAACCCATACCAGGTGCCTCAGATGGTGAACACAGTGTCTGGATACCAGATATGAACAGTCAAAGGCATTTCTAGTAGGAATAACCTTGGAAAGCTGGATGACATGGATATGTTTGTAGAAACTCCTTTCTGATAATTAACACACATAGAGGGGGTTTCTGGACAGTTGTGGATAGAAGAAAGCTGGAAAAAGTTCTGGCTTTAATAATAATCCTAGTATCTGGCCTGTCACCATGAGACTTCTTAAACACTAAACCATACACACCTCAGTCTCTGCTTTGTGCTGAGTCAGCATTCTGCATCCAGGTCTCTAATACTTGATTTCCACCCATACGGGCCAGGGAAGTTTGTATAGGTCTTTCCTGTACAAAGTTTGCAATATCTTTCTGGAACTCTTGTCTTGTGGAAATCCTCCCTTATGCCTCTCCCAGAATGACCCACTTGCTCTGCTGTTGGATCCTGGCAGATTAACTGTGTGTCTGGATGTCAGGCTAGTAGTGTCCAGTAAGCTCTTAAGGAGGCAGAGTTTCTATTTGGCAGGAGGCATCCATAATCTTGTGCAGAAATGCCAAACCTTAGAAAAAAAATTAGGTGCTCTGAGTTAGGAGTCATCCCCTTGCTCACCCCACTCTTCCTCCCCCCTCAGCTCCCATTGTAAGCCTTTTTCACTTATCAGAAAGTCCCTATTAAAAGCTTATGGTGTTTCCAGGTTCATTGTTTTTGAAGCAAAAGGACCAAATCTCATCATTCATTTTGTTTTTAAGCCTAAGATAAATAAAAATGTGAGATGGGAAATAATATAATATAATCATCAAGGAGAAGAGAAACCAAAAGGCATAACTTACACACATACACAAATATAAACACACACACAGAGAACACATTTTAAAACCAATTAAAATCCCTTTGCAGAGAAAGCTCTTTCACCCACTCTCCAGGATACAAGGCTAGCTGCTTCCTTGGCGCTCTATATATGAATAATTAAAAGCTAAACATATGTTAAAAAATGCAAACAGTACATGATCCTGGAGAGTTCCCCTCCTCCTTAATATTTTCCCCAAAAAAATCTGTTAAATGAATACAACTCTTGAAATATGCCAGTATGCGAGTCCTGAGCAATTTCCTAAATCAGCTGAGAAGGAGTTAAAGCCATTTGGCAGAGACTAACCCATTAGGCCTAATAATTATGAAATTATAGAGGTACTCAGGTGACTGTTAATTTCACACATACTGTTCAGCTCTGTGGCTAATGAGAGCCTGAAGAACTCAAGTGCCTCATCTTTCTTGTTGAATGGTGACCTGCAATTAATGAGCTTCTGCAAGAAAAGGCAGCATTTTGCACTTGGGGCTAATAAGATGGCTTTTGTGCAGCAGCATTGTGATACCAGGAGCTTTCGAATGAAGATTAAGAACTTTTCCCCTTATTTATTTATGAGCGTTATGTAGTCCAAGAGACCACACATGCAGAGAAGCGGCCCCGGTGTGAGTCTTGGAACAAACTTAAGAGCACAGTTGCTCTGAGGCAATGGCAAGCATCTTCTGTCTCCTGTGCTGGTTAATAACAAGACTGAGATAGCACAAAAAACAATTTCAGAGCAATTGCCCATGAGGAGGGTAAGCACAGGTTCAGTTCCTGGAAAAGCGATGAAATAAACTGATTCCCCCACTCCCTGCTGCCACCCGCACACACACACCCTTTGCAAGTGTGCCAGGGCTTATTGGGTTTTCTGCATTCAAGAAAGTAACAAAGAGCCTCAGTCATGAAATACTGGTAAATAAGGAACAGCACTATTCAGCCATGTACTGCTACTGTCGCAGAGTTACTTCCAGTTCAGACACTCGAGTGTGACGCCTCATATAATTCCAAAAATGACCAAAGATACAGGCACATTTCCAGCCTATTGCAAAAGCAACCTAAACTTTATGGGAATTGGATTCCTTAGATGTATCAGGGTAAAACCCAAGCCCTTTATATACTGGGCTGTTACCAACTTAAATTTTAGATGTTACCATCAAGTTAGATGGTTCTGGCCTAAGCCAGCTAATAACTGTTAGATAGTCAAGGATGTACATTTGTTAGAATCCAGGCTTTTTTATCCATGTATTATTGTTATCACAGTTGTTACTGTCATCATGAGTGTCATTATTACTGCTCCTACTACTTTTAAACATTGATATGTATTTGCATTTACTTTTAATCACAGAGGCACACATGTGCATACACACTCACTCATTCACTCACACTTAGATTAATAACAGACTGCTTTCAGATAGAGTAATACCTGGTAATCTTCAGCCTGACAACCGTAATAATCTTAATTTAGGGTGTCTCAAAAATAGCTTTCCCAATGGTCCCTGATGACTAGAAAATGGTATTTAAAGGTTTGCTATTTGGAATTGACTTGTAGGTAAAATAGATATTCTATTAGCACAATGGTCCAGGGGAATGGCAAGGGTTAATTGATGTCTAAAATTTTGTTTGTGACAAAGTTTCCTTCAAGGCCCATGTGTCTGAAGGCAGCAGACACACAGGATGGGAAACTGAAGACATGTTCCATAACATGAGATAAGATGGCTTTAGGTCACAATGCCAAACTGCAAAGCCCTTGGGATTTCCGGCTTTGGGGAATAGACCAAATTAGGAGGACTGGTAAATAACCAAATTAAGGTGTGTGCATGTGATGGATTTGTTGAAACAAAGGAATATGCTGACAGGACAGAATGTAGATAGTATAATGACCACAGGGAAACCAATCAACAATGCCCAGAAATGAAGAGTCATCGGAGGGGAGAAAGAGTACAGAAGGAGGGATTTTAGAGCAGCAAAGGGTCCCCAAGAGGGGAACCCAAGCCCACCATGGACAGAGGGCAGACCACCCCAGCAGAGCCCACGCAGTTGCCAGCTCCCGCAGGCAACCCAGGCTCGACCGCAGCTACTGGCCCCGCTCTCCCCA
>NW_017728940.1:6300951-6306113 GCF_001723895.1 Crocodylus porosus | reverse complement strand
TGACTTCCTGCCCTTTGGTCGGGGGGCTGGACTCGATGATCTCCCGAGGTCCCTTCCAGCCCTAATGTCTATGAAATCTATGAAACTTGTCTTACCCACTCCAATGCAGGGGCAGGGCTTGGCCTTCAGCGTCCAGGATGCTGACAACTGACATTCAAGAAAGAACTTCAGGGTGAAGTTTGCGTACTGGTGAGACATACCTGCCATTTGTGACAGCCCTAGGACTGGTAGTTATAAAATTGTGGAGGTTATTTTGTTTTTCTTCTTTGTATTATTTGTATCTGCTATTTGATATGATCTGCTATCAATAAACTTTGTTATCAAATGGAAAGTTTGTGGTCAGTCTGAGGGTTTGGGTTCACCTGGAAGAAGGTATCCAAGTCATAAATCCAGTGCCAACAGTCACTTGAACAGGAAACCCCTCTTCTCTGAATCTTTATTCAAGCAAAGGTCTGTGCAGAGCAATGAGCCTTGATCACATCCAGAAATAGCAGTATGATTTGGAGCATAGGGCTTGAAGTCAGGAGACAAGGTTTTTAATCCCTGGTTCTCTATTGATTATCAGTACAATGTGGGTGAATCACTCCACCCTTCTATGTCTGCTTATTGTCCTCCCACTTGGTAGGGTAGGGATTGAAACAGATCCCAGGGTAATATGCTTTGAAGTCCACAACTAAAAACCCTTGTAGCACTATGAGGTATTTGTGGGTTCTACAAAGCTATCATTACTACCCCCATGGCCTTTCCTTTCTGCGCAATGGAAACCCAAGTTTGTTTCAAGAATCTCCCCAAACAGAAAACACTATGGATAAAGATAACCAGAGAATTCACTTGCAACAGTTTGCTCAACACATTTAACCTCTTTTTCTATTTATGAATTGTCAGAAATGCTTTTTATGAATCTGTCTGTTGTTTTCTATTATCCTATGAATGATTTAGGAGTACCCATTTCAGCCTCTGCAAGTTTCTTCAACAAAGTATTATTTGCAATTAATTATCATTGTGGGGACCAGCTATTTAAACCACCTGATATCACCTTTGTTCTATCATTAGATGGTTCCTGCACTCACAATGAGACTTCAAAATAGCCACCTCTAGTCGAAGAGTCTACTACAAAGTTTTGTCTGTGCTTCGACCAGTCTTCACAGAAAACAAAGAAGAGGCACAAAAAAGACCACCTAGGCAAATCTCTTCTTTTTAATTTTATGCTTGCTCACAGTAGCTTTTGTAGTATTTGTTGGTTACTAAGTTGTACTAGAGTTAAACAAGTAGTCTAGAAGTAAACCTACCCCTGTGGCTAAGAGAAAAGGCTCCAGTGTTTTGCTCAACAGTAGATTGGGTTTGTTGTTACCTGGGACTCTGCAAATAGGACTCTCAGCTCACCTTTCCACTGTGAGACTTGGGACACCTGGGTTCAGTTCCATGCTATTTGGTGTGATCTTTGGAAAGTCACGTCATCAAAGGCAGTTCTGGCATGCACAAGGGAGTAGAGTTATGGTTACTTACTAAATTGGTTTGAAATTGGCCTAAATTAGCTCACCCACAGCTAGCACAGATGTATTTGTTTCTGCTGATGCATCCTGACTGGTGCAGGCTTCTCTGAACCCAAGCGCTGATCCCCTTGGAGGAGCTCCACCAATACCAGCAAGCATTTGTTTCCTTTGGACACCCTGGCTCTGTTTCCATCATTGCTTACCTGGCTCTCTTTTCCTTTTTTATAGGATGCCTGAAGTGCTCAGGACCACAGCAAGGGAAGGTAGGTGTACTTGTCTGTATCAGATCCTGAACTATTACGACACAATGGGCATGTCTGTGCAAGATATTTATTGCGGAGTTGACTAATTAGCTCCACAGTAAATGTCTCAGCATCTACATGTGTGCCTCGTGTTAGACTGGAGTAAGCTAATAAACTCCTCAGTACAGTAGTGTAGATGCTGATACAGCTGGCTGGGGCATGAGGCTGCCAGCTAGCCCTGCACTGAAGCACCCTAATACCCCAGCCAGCCCTCATGTAGCATATTGAGTAAGGCAGGAGCAGCCCTGGGTGCCAGGCTGACCTCTAAAACTCGTTGTCAGCTGGGGCTGCTCTGACCCAGCTCAATGTGCTGTGGCCCCCAGGTGCACATTCAAATAGCACACCTGGGAGCAACAAACTCCAGCACAATAAGGTCCGGAGTTTATTGCTTCACATTAATTGCATGTGTAGATACGTCCACAGAGTAATAAAAGAACTCATGCTCCTACAAGAGGATCTATATATTCCAGCAGCCCATCTGCACAGGGATACTGAAGAAAACCCTGTGATAGAGCACTGCCCAAAACAATCATTTCATTGTGAATGTGATTAATGCCAGCCCCTATGCCACAGATTGCCTGACCCCTGCACACATCTCATCTGCACTGCAATGTTCTCAGGCCACATGAAGCAATTTGCATCCTGCTCTGCCTCATCCGGGAGTGTGGCAGGAGGACGTTTGCAAGATGACACAGAGAGGAGTGTCAGGTCAGGATGAGTCCTGGAGAGCTAATATATGGTGAGGGGACTCATATGCTGTCTGGAGCTGGCATGTAACTTACCATGCTCATCCTTCTGTTGTTTTGCCCTTTTATATTTAAAGTCAATCATGGGGCATTGTGAACAGTGCCCTTTGCAGAGATGAAAAGGAAGAGAAGGTGCTGAAATGTATCTGACAAATTGGTGATGGCTGGATTCCTGCTGAGCACTGGACAAGCAAAAAGCAGGAAGCAAGACTGGAGCCTGGGAGAGAAGCTACTTTAGCACCTAGGGAGGCTTTGAATCATTTTCAACACAGGGCTCAGCTGGAATTTTAGCTGCCATGCTCCAGGGGGAGTGGTGGAAGGCATCAGACCCCAGGAAATCAAAAGGGGAATGCACCAGCTGCTGCCCCACAGGGGGGTGTGGAAGGGGGTAATTTCCCTTCCTCATCCATTTCAAGGTAGCTAGTGACGTATATCTCTCCATGATGCTATGGTTCTCATCCCAGCTTTATCCTCATTAAGGTATGTGTCTTCACAGTTCCCCATTGGATTGGGGCTGGAAGGCAATCCCCATTTTGAAGTGGAGGAGCTGAGGCACAAAGGAGACTTGTCCAGAGTCACAGCAGGAGCTTGTGACAGAATCAGTTTGAGAAGAACGCTCCCGTAACCCCCACTCCTGGACACAAGACATGTACATGTGCACATATGAAGTATTAAAACTAAAAGAGAATTAATTTCCTTAATCATGTTAAAGTGGAGAGAAGCCAGAGGAAGATGTATGGACTTTACATAGAAAGACCCAGTGATGAAGTTTCTGTCCCACTGGGGCCAAGGGTCAGAAATCGGCCCCCCTCCAACATCCCTCTCACTCAGCCATACCCCCTCTGGTTTGTTCTTTCCTCACTGCGTACATCTTTCTATCTTGGATGCCTTCTAGGTCAGCTGAAAGAGCGGGGCTGGAGGGGACTCTGGGTAATGCCTAGCCCATGGCCGGGTGGTTGGAGCATGTTGGTGGGAAGCAAGGGGTTCAGGTTCAAACTGCTTCTGTATGACGGGGGCCTGGGTTTTCCATTCCCTGGAAGTGCCCTAAACTGTGGATAAATGGGTTAAAAGGTGAGAGGGCGCTTCTCCCATTGCCAGATGTATTTTCTTTGACAAAAGTTGCAGGGCTAGCATGGAGCTATGTGTATACCTGAACAATTCTATTCTGCTTTGGAGTCTGCTTGGCCCTGGTGGAGCCTTGCGAGCAGACACAGAAACCTCGTGCAGGGGCAGTGCAGCTGCACAGGTGGAAACAGAATCTAAACTCTGAGAATGGCATTTACTCAGGCAAGTAAGAGGCACTTAAAATGTCAAGGTGAACTAGGATGGGATCCTGAGTGCTTCACCTCAGAGGATCTGGATCACTTTCTACAAGAATTAAACTGGACACGGAGAGACCCAGGGAAGTGACATGAAGGATGAGCCTGGCTTCATTTCTCACTGACAAATCCATCTATCACCCCAGTAATAAATACACACAGAACATTCAGAGCAGGAAACAGGTAAGGCCATCACAGAGCTGAAAGTGAGACTTATGGGTGGTAGGTCTGCATGGAAACTCTCTGAGCCATGACAGAATAGCAGAGGCAGCATCAAGCTGTAAGAATGAACCTGTTGCCATCTCACCTCTGATAAAACACTTGGATTTGGTGCAAAATATAGGGGAGTTCAAAGGTTGAGCAGCAGTTGAGCAACATATTAGCTGTGTCCACTAAGAACTGAGAAACATGGACATTTTCTGAATGTGGGAAAGCGGAGGTGTTGCGTGAGGTTCTGTGGGAAATGGAGTGAAGGCAGAATGACAGGACAGCATGGTTCAGGCCGCTGAGCATTGGCATCGACATGTGGAAATTTGAGCCCTTGCCTGGGCTCTGCCACTGACCTGCTGATATCAACAGATTCACTTTCCTTTTTCAAACTGTTTTGTTAATTTAGATTTCAGGATCCTGCCACTTACTGGCTGTTTGTACAGTGCCTATTGCCATGAAGACATGACCCCAGAGAATGCAGTTTGCAGGTGTTATGTTACCCCAAGATAAATAATGGTGACAATACCATGTAATTGAGGAGTACACTTACCAAATGCTCTTAGAAGTAGAGGACAATGAGAGAGAACAGGTGCAGGGAAGAGAAGTTTCCCAAAGTTACGAACAGGAATGAAATGCAGAAGGAGGGTTTAGAGGCAAGACCAAGAATTTCCTGGAAACTGGGCAAGAACATCTTTAACAAGAATTCATTATATTTGCGCAATGCACAGTGTCATTTTCCAGAGCTCCCAGCCACTGCATGCTCATGAACTTGGGGAAACTCTTGACACATCACCCAAGCTTGAAGAGGTGCAAAAAAGAGGAGTCCAAGAAGGACCAGGGTCCACCTGAGCCTACTGGCTCTTTGGGTTAGTGCACTTAAGGTCATCCATTTCTGTAGCCAACAGCACATGAGGGTGTAATGGAGACAGCATTACATCCATCTGCATTTGACTCTGCAGCCCAAATGCCCATATGCCCAGTTATACTTGCAGGCAACCTTTACCAAAAGTTTCATAGATTTATAGTTTCTAGGGTCAGAAGGGACCTGAGCAGATCATCTAGTCCGACCCCCTGCCATGGCAGGAAAGAGTA
>NW_017728940.1:6288880-6300086 GCF_001723895.1 Crocodylus porosus | reverse complement strand
GAGAGACAGTGTCGAAAGCCTTCCGGAAGTCCAGGAAGATTATATCCACTGCTACCCCTGCATCTAATGATTTGGTGAAGTCTAGAACAAGGATTCTCAACCAGGGTACTGCAGCATCCTGGGGCTCTGTGAGATCTTTTAGAGGGTTCCATACAACATTGGCACTGTTAGGTGTTCAGACACCTACATATGATTCACAAACTCAAAGGTTGTGTCCAGATGAGTGTAGCCATACAGTATGTGGCACTGCAGACCCACCTGGGGCACCACAGATGCAGGCATTCCCTGCACTGCTACCTTGCAGGATGGGGTGGGAGGGAGGGGAGCAGAGAGGGGTTGACCCTGGGAGATCCTGGGGTCAAAAAAACCCATGCCAAAAAAAGTGGGGTGGTGCATGTTACAGCAGTGCATGCCTCCCAAAAGCAGAGCCTGGCCAATCAGAGCCATGCTCCGGCTGCCAGTCAGGCTTCCTCCCATGGCTGCAGCCCTGGGAGGCCCCCAGGCCCCCAGGTAAGGCTGCTGAGGCTAGCACAGTTTCTGGCCTCAGCCTCCCCTATCCCACCCAGGATATCCTGCCATGCACCAGAGCACATGTGGCATGGGCATTCCCTGGGGACAAGTAGCAACGGCACAAGGTGTACCACTGCTACTTATCTCTGGGGAAACAAATATTCCCACTAGTCTGGATGCGTGCAAGGTTTTCAAATTGAAATCCACAGTGTCAAAACCATTCTGATCTGTTGTGGGTTTTCTGAGTTATTTGCAACAGAATTGGTTTATTACTTTCTCTGAAGTAAAAAATACCAAAAAACAAGTGACAGGTAAGACCAAGAATTTTCTGAGGGGTGCTGTGAGTTGAACGAGGGGAGCCTTGAGCTTCAAAACTTGAGAACTGCTGGTTTAGAACGGTGGTGCCCAACCTTTCTGTGCTGCAGGCCAGATCCAGCGTGGGGTTAACGTATGCACCTGATCAAGACCCAGTCCCATGGGCTAGATTAGGGATATAGTCCCAGCCCCATGCATACTGGATAGGGACCACCACTCTGACCTCACATGTGCCAGATCAGGCCTCAGGCCTGCATGCACCAGATCAGGTCCCAGGCTGATCAGCACCAGATCTTCAGTGAGCTTTAACATAAAAGGAAGCTTACCAAGTGGAAGCTTGGACAGATGACTAGGGAGGAGTATGAGAATAGTGCTCAGGCATGCAGGGATTTCATAGATTTCATAGACATTAGGGGCTGGAAGGGACCTTGTGAAATCGAGTCCAGCCCCCCTGCCAGAAGCAGGAAGTCTGCAGGGATCAAATGATCCTAGCAAGGTGGAAGGCTGAAGCACAACTGGAGTTGCAGCTAGCAAGGGATGTGGAGGGTCACAAGAACGGTTTCTACAACTATGTCAGTAACAAAAGGAAGATAAAGGAAAGTGTGGGTCTCTTACTGAATGGGGGGGTGACCTTGTGACAGATGATGAAGAAAAGGCTAAAATGCAAAATGCCTTTCTTACCTCTGTCTACACAGGCAAGGTCAGCTCCCAGACTATTGCACCAGGTGGCACAGTTTGGGGAGAAGATAAGCAGCCAACAATGGTGAAAGAACAGGTTAGGGACTATTTAGAAAAGCTGGACATGTACATTTGGATTCAATGCATCTGAAGGTACTGAGGGAGTTGGGGGATGTGATTTCAGAGCAGCTGGCCATTATCTTTGAAAACTCGGGGTGATCAGGGGAAGTTTTGAGTGACTGGAAAAGGGCAAATATAGTGCCTATCTTCAAGAAAGGGAAGAAGAAGGATCCAGGGAACTACAGACCACTCAGTGTCACCTCAGGCCCCCAAAAAATCATGGAGCAGATCCTCAAGGAATCCATTTCTAAGCATCTGTTGGAGAAGAAAATGATCAGGAACAGTCAGCATAGATTCAGAAAGAGCAAGTCAGGCCTGACCAACCAGATAGTCTTCTATGATGAGATGACTGGCTCTGTGGATGTGGGGAAAACAGTGGACATGATAAACCTTGACTTTAGCAAGGCTTTTGATACCATCTCTCACAGTATTCTTGCAAGAAAACTGAGGAAATACGAGTTGGATGAATGGACTATAAAGTAGATAGAAAGCTGGCTGGATTGTTGGGCTCAACAAGTAGTAATCAATGTCTCAAGGTCTAGTTGGCAGCCAGTAACAAGTGAAGTGCCCCAGGGGTCAGTCCTGGGGCTGGTTTTGTTCAGTATCTTTATTAACGATCTGGAAGATGGGATGGAGTTCACCCTCAGTAAATTTGCAGATGACACCAAGTTGTGGGGTGTAGTGGATATGCTGGAGGGGAGGGCTAGGATTCAGAGTGACCTAGACAAATTAGAGGGTTGAGCCAAAATAAATTTCATAAGGTTCAATTAGGACAAGTGAGAAGTCCTGCACTTAGGATGGAAGAATCCCATTTACTGCTACAGGCTTGGGACCAACTGGCTAAGCAGTAGCTCTGAAGAAAAGGACCCGGGAGTTACAGAGGACAATGAGCTGGATATGAGTCAACAGTGTGCCCTTGTTGTGAAGAAGTCTAACAGCATACTGGGCTGCGTTAGTAGGAGTGTTGCCAGCAGATTGAGGAAAGTAATTATTTCCCTCCATTCTTTGCTGGTGAGGCCGCATCCGGAGTACTGTGTCCAGTTTTGGGTCCCCCACTACAGAAAGGAGAGAGTCCAGCAGAGGGCAACAAAAATGATTAGGGGGCTGCGGCACATGATTTATGAGGAGAGTGTGAGGGAACTGGGTTTATTTAGTCTGTAGAAGAGAAGACTAGTGGGGGATTTGATAGCAGCCTTTAACTTCATGAAGGGCGGTTCCAAAGAGGTCGGAGCTGGATTGTTCTCTGTGGTGGCAAGTGACAGAACAAGGAGCAATAGTCTCAAATTGCAGGAAGGGAGGTTTAGTTCGGATATTAGGAAAAAACTTTCTCACTAGAAGGGTGGTGAAGCACTGGAATGGGTTATCTAGAGAGGTGGGGGAATCTCCATCCTGGAGGGTTTAAGGCCCAGATCAACGAAGCCCTGGCTGGAATGATCCAGTTGGGGATGGCCCTGCTTTGAGCAGACGGTTGGACTAGATGTGACCTCCTGAGCTCCCTTCCAACCCTAATCTAGGTTTTGATGATTCTGAGGAATAAGATGAATACGCTGGGACAAAGTCAGGAGTGCAAAGATGAAAAACTAGTTATATAACTGGCAAGAGATGTTAAAGACAATAAAGACTGTTCTTGAGAAATGGAAAATCCACACCAGGGAACCCGAAAGTCCACTCTCAAGCTATTAATGGAGAAGTGAAAGAATCTGGTTATTGCCAACACTGCTTCAGCCTTCACAAAACTATGACAGACAGTTAACAACAATGACATAAAGAAGCAAGGGGAGGGATGCAAACCTTGGTAAATAAAGAGCAGAT
Source organism: Crocodylus porosus (assembly GCF_001723895.1). NCBI lineage: Eukaryota > Metazoa > Chordata > Crocodylia > Crocodylidae > Crocodylus > Crocodylus porosus. The sequence continues at coordinate 6,296,651 of NW_017728940.1, read as the reverse complement.
TGAAAACTTTGGTTTAAGTTGAATAAATTTAACCAGCATGGCCTAATAGAATTCAAACTTGGTGCTGAAGGAACTGGCTGAAGTAATTTTGGATCCACAGATCATAACATTTGCAAAATCATGCAAATGTAGATGATGAGTGAGATCAGAGAGGCTTGGAGAAGGGCTAAAGTAGTGCCCCTCTTTAAAGGGGGAAAATGGAGGTCCTGGAGATTTCCAAACCAGTCAGCTTGACTTCAGTACTTGGGAAGTTGCTGAAGCAAATTATTAAACATGCAATTTATAAATACCTGAAGGATGGGATCACTAGCAATCAACATGGATTCATTATGACCAAATCATGTCACACCAACCTAACTCCTTTTTTGTGACAAAGGTAATTGGTTTGATAAATCAGGGAAATGTTGTGAACATAACTTAGTAAGACTTTTGACAGTCTCATGTGCCATTCCCAAAACAAGCAGCAAAATGTGGGCTAGACATTCAGACTTACCATTGGATAGATACATCACTTGCTGAACAACCACAATAAAAGAGTAATTATTAATAGATCATAGAATCATAGAAAATTAGGGTTGGAAAGGACCTCTGGAAGTCATCTGGCCCAACCCCTGCTCAGAGCAGGACCATCTCCAACTAGATCATCACAGCCAAGGTTTTATCAAGCCAGGCCTTAAAAACCTCCAAGGACGGAGATTCCAGCACTTCTCTAGGTAATTTGTTCCAGTGCTTCACCACCTTCCTAGTGAGAGAGTTTTTCCTAATATCCAACCAAAACCTCCTTTGCTGCAATTTGAGACCATTGCTCCTTGTTCTGTCATCTGCCACCACTGAGAACAGTCCAGCTCCCTCCTCTCTGGAACCGCCCTTCAGAGTTGAGGGCTGCTACCAAATCCCCCCTCAGTCTTCTCTTCTCCAAACTAAACAAACCCAGTTCCCTCAGCCACTCCTCATAAGTCATGTGCCCCAGGCCCAGATCCATGTTCATTGCTCTCCATTGGACTCTCTCCAAGTTGTCCACATCTTTTCATGTTAGGCTGGCAAAAGGTCTCAAGTGGAGTGACACAAGGGTTTGTTCTGGGGTGTCATTGTTTGATGTTTCTATTAATAGTCTGAATTATGGGATAGAGGGTACACTGACCAAATTTGCAGACAACACAAAATGAGAAGGGTTTCCAAACACTTTGGAGGACAGGATTAACACTGTGATCAACTGAGTTTTCCAACTGAAGTGAAGGACCGATTCTGTTACTCCTTCTGGGCATGTAAGTACCTGTTATAGAGAAAGAGCAGGAAGTGCAGGGTGCCAAAGATGGAGACCCCAAGACTGTACCAAGAAGTTAGAGAGTGGTGGTGGTTGGTGACTCCTTCCTGTAGAGGACAGAAACATCAGTTTAATTCAGATTTGAGGTCCTGAGAGGTGTGCTGTTTGCATGGCATTGGCATTCAAAACGTTACATAAAGATTGCTAGAACTCATCTGTCCCTCAGACCATTACCCTTTCCTGCTTTTCCATATAGGTACCAAAAATACAGCCAAGAACAACACTAAGCAAATCAGAGGAGACTACAAGGCTCTTGACAGGAGGATTAAGGAGTGGTGGTGTTCTCATCAATCCTCTTGTTCGAAGACAAGGGCCCAGGCAGGACCATCACATCATGGAAGTAAACATGTGGCAATGGACAGATGTTTGGGGAAGAAGGGTGCCCAGCTACCAGCTAACTTCAATTGTTACTCTTCTTACTTCAATTTTCCAGATATCTACTGAAAGAATAATACATTCAAACATAAAATGTCAAGCAAGTTGGTAACTTGTGTGGAGGAAAACTTTCTGTTCCAGAAAGCTGAGGATCTAGTTAGGGAATCGTCTGTCTTGGATCTTGTCTTGACCAATAGGGGAGAACTGGTGGAAGATGTGAAGGTGATTGGGAGACTTGAGAGCAAGTGATCACAGTATGGAAAAAATAATGATCCTAAGATGAGGAAAGTATGAGGTTAGCAGAGTTGAAGTACTGGATTTCAAAAAGGTGGATTTCAACCAACTCAAGGAGATAATAGGCATAGTGCTGTGAGAGGACAGACTGAAAGATAAAGGTGCCCTGGAGGCTGGAAGTTTTTCAAGGGCACAGTATTGGAAGCCGACAAGACACCGATCTGACACCACAGAAGCACAAGTAGAATGGGAAGAGACCAATGTGGTTGCACAAGATGCTCCAAGGATGTATCAGATGCAAAAGGAAAGTATACAGGCAATGGAAGAATAGGCAGGTCACCAAGAAATCCTATCCAGAAATAGCAAAAAATTGCAGGGACCAAGTGAGGAAGGCACAGGTTAAAAAAAATGAGCATTATCTGGTGATATTCTATAAATATGTCACCAAAAAAAAAAAGACCAAGGAAGCTGTGAGTCCACTGTTAAACTGTCAGGGCGAGCTCTTAAAAGATAATGCAAGGCAAGTTGCAAACAACTACTTTGCCACAGACTTCACAAAAAAATAAGCTGCAATCACACAGCTAGTAAGGATTATTTGGATAAGGAAGGGGAGAGAGAAAGAAAAAGTCAGGGAGGTTTTGATTGGTCTGAATGAATTTAAGTTAACAGGGACTGATGAATGTCATCCAAAGACACTGAAGAAATTGGAAGATATCTCAGAGTCCTTGGCAGTAATATTACTATTGCAGGATACAGATAAGGTACCAGAGAACTGGAAAGGGGCCAACCTAGTTCCCTTAAAAAAGGCAAAAATGGGAACCCAGGGAACTACAGACACTTCAATACCTGGGATATTACAACACTCCTATGGACACTTCGATACCTGGAGCATATCATGAGGAAAGCAATTTGCAAGTATCTGGATAAGGAAAGAATGACCTTCAGAGAATGACCTTCCCTGAATGACCCTTCAGGGAATGACCACAAGCAGCCAGCATGGATTTATGAAGAACAAAACATGCCATGAGAACTTGATTTCCTTTTTCAACAAAATAACTAGCTTGGCGACTGAAGGGAATGCAAGGAATATCTGGATTTCAGCAAGGATTTTGGCAAAGTCCCACAACCTTCTCAAAAGCAAATTGGAGAAATGTAGGCTAGATAAAACTGCTACAAGATGAATACACAATTTTCTCCATAGCCACAAGCAAACGGTAATTCTAAATGGTTACATGTCAGAATGGCAGAGGATTTCGAGTAGCTCCACAAGAGTGTCTGGGGCCAGTGCTGTTCAATGTGTTTATTAATCATTTGGATGCTGGAATAGAGAACTTCTTAAGCAAATTTGAAGATGACATAGAAGTGGGAAAGACTGAAACCACGGTGGAGGACAGGAGCATAGTTCAGAAAGTCACTGATAGATTGGAAAGTAGGACTAGGGCCAATAGGATGAAGTTTAATGCTGACAAATGTAAGGTGCTATAACTCAGGAAGAAGAATCAAAAACACAAATAGAAAATGGATGATGACTGGCTGGATGGCAACACTATGGACATGGATCTGGGAGTCCTGGTAGATCACAGAGTGAATATGAGTCTGCACTATGAAGGAGCTGCCCCAAAGGCAGTTTTGGGCTGCTTCTGTAGGAGCGTGAGATGCAAGACACAGGAGGTGAGAGTGCTTGTTCTTGTTTAGGCCTCATCTAGAGTATTATATGCAGTTTTAAGCTCCATATTTGAAAAAGGACATGGAGATCAAAGACAGTCCAGAGGCAGGTAAAAAAATACGAAGGGCTTAGAAGGCAAGCGATTTGATGAAGGACTGAAAAAGGAGATGAAGAGGAGACATGATATCTGAAGGGTTGCCATAAAGAGGATGAAAACACCTTTTCTCTCTTGCTGCAGAGTAGGATGTGGACCAGTGGCTTGAAGTTGCAGCAAAGTAGGAAAAACTAGAACAATGAAGCAGTAGAATCGACTGTCTGTGGAAGTCACAGAATTTCCATCTTTGGAGGTTTTTAAGAACAGCTTTGACAGTCATTGGGTAGGGATAATCTAGCTGTAGCTGTACCTAGAGTGCTTCATAAAGAACAACAGTTGGAAACCAGGAGCTCATCCCCCCATATGGATCTCTGGCAGACAACAAGAAAAGCTCTGTAGTCCAGAACAGGTGGATAGTGGAGAGGACCATGCTCAGCAGCAAGAGAATGAAGCAGAACTCCACAACTGGCTTAAGTTACAAAAGAAGATTAAAACAGCTAGGATAAGTTCATAGAGAGGAGACAGAGAGGGAAGTTCTCCCTGTCCAGCTAGAGGTGTGATGTGTAGACTTAGAATCATAAAATCATAGAAAATTAGGGTTGGAAGGGACCTCATATCATTGAGTCCAACCCCCTGCTCAAAGCAGGACCATCCTGAACTATATCATCCCAGCCAAAGCTTTGTCTAGATGGGTCTTAAAAACCTCCAAGGATAGAGATTCCACAGCCTTGGATTTCTTTAATCCATTTTAATAATCCCTGTAGCAGAGGGACACTGACAGTGCTTATCCCCCTGCTTTACCTGTGGCAGGTTAGGGTGCTTTTGATGTCTTCAGGCAATATAGCCTATGGTTTTCTGAGGATTGATTGCGGAGCTTCAGAAAAAAGACTCATTTGGGATGGTTAGGATAGGGATGGTCCTGCCTTGCATGGGAGGGTTGGATTAGATAGAGCCCTACTTTTCTATGACGCTGTGATTTTGTGTCTCTGGGACGTGATCCTATTTTTATAATGGAGGCACTTACATGCCTAGAAGCAGTAGTAGAATTGTTCCTACACTTAGTTGAGTAACTCAGAGTCAGTCATAAGCTGCACCTTAGTCGTCCCCTGGCAAAAGAGATGTCTGCCCCAAATGCATAAATACAGTTTGGCAGTAGAGCTGCTGAGAAGCATCTGATAGATCACAAACTCCACACAAGTAGGTGTGTGTTACACTCACCCAAAAAAAAGCAAATGCAATTTTGAGTTGCATCAAAAGAAGCCTGATCTGCAAGACACAGGAGGTGATGATAACACTCTACTTGGCACTGGTTAGGCTTCAGCTGGAGAAGTGTGTCCAGTTTTACACACTGCATTTTAAGAAGGCTATGGAAAAGCTGGAAAGGATTCAGAGCAAGTGAAAAGGGTGATAAAAGGGTTGGGATTCAGGCTATATAAGGAAAAGTGGAAGGAACTGGGACAGGGATGCTGAAACTCTGGCCTGTGGACCAGATCAGGCCTGCAGTGCGGTGTCATCTGCCTCATGGGGCTTTCCACAGGTCCACACATTTGGTGAACCCATAGGGAGCCCGGGCCCTGTGCACTGGATCAGGTGCCTGAGTGGGGGCAGTGCAAGTTCCCAGGGCCCAATTTCAGTGTAAGGGGCCAGGTAGCATCAGGCCCACAGGGCCCTATCTTAGCATGGCAGGGAGGGGACGGTGCCAGGCTCCAGGGCTTGATGCAGCCTATGGACCCATCTCATGCCACTCATCTGGCCTGTGAGGCCAAAAAGTTAAATACCGTTGAACTAGGAAATTAAGGGTAGAGCATGGCAGTGCGGTTGTCCTGGGCGTGTCCCCTCTCAGGCCCACTGGACAACGGGGGCTCGACACTAACCACTATAGCCAAGCCTGGACCCTCCTTACTGACCTTCCAGGTTTGGAGGTGCCTTTGGTCATGTGTGGGTGCAGCATGCTCAGCCCTGCTCTCACTGGGACCCACCACTGCCACAGTGTATATGAGCCCTCTAGGGCCCTCATTTGAGTGGAGAGTCTGAGTCGGCTCCACATAGGACTCAGACACACAGTGCAGCTCCCAGGTGGTTGGTTGGGAGCACAGCCTGCCAATATGCTGCTGCCTATCCCCTCAACAAACAACATTAAATTCAAAAGAACTAAAATAGAGAATTAATAGCAGACACCTCCATCTTCACTGAACAGCAATGCCAAAGGGCCACCTTAAGTGTCACCCTTCAGTGGCACTCATCCAGGGAGATCTGCCAGCTCTGTAGTGTATGTAGGCTGGGCAGATCCTTCCCCCTCAGCTCAGGTGGCCAAGATGGGAGTGAAGCAGTAGACACTGAGCCACAGGAAATGGAGGTGAGCTCATGAAGGATGCTTGCTGACATTGAGATGCACAAGACTGGGGAATTATCTCCACTGGAGACAGCCCAAGTCCTGGAGATGAGCCCCACCACTGACTTGAGGGCTGAAGAAAATGTATTGCAATGAGAGACCTGCAGATCTCAATCCTTTCAATGTAGCTAAAGAAAATTGAAAGGTGGTCTGATTGTAGCGTGTAAGAAACCCCATGGGGAGAAAACACTGGGCTTCTTCAGTCCAGCAGAAAAAGGCAGAACAAGAATAACCAGTTAGAAGCTGAAGCAGGCCAAATTCCCAGAAGAAATCAGGCACAAACTCCCAGTGAAGTGGGCGAGTCTCCAACTTTTGAAGTCTTCAAGGCCAGACTGGTCATCTTTCTGGAAGAGGCAAACTAGACAAACACATTTTTGGGGGGCTCAGTATAGGGGTTGGTAGATGCAATATAATGGCTTGTGCTACACACAGGGGGCCTGACTAAAGGAGTTGATGGACTCTGTTGCCCTTAAACTTGATGAAGGTTTGAATCCTGGCTACCAGTCCTGTGCTCTGAAAACTATAGTGCACAGCAATAGATTTGATTACACTGCAGTGATACTGCTCACAACTCTTTTCATTTGTAGATCTGTGAGTGCTCTACAAAGGGGGTTGATATGATATTTTCTTTCTACAAATGGGAAAGCTGAGGTCAAGGAGGAGAAGTCACTTGCTTGAAGTTCATCAGTAGGCCAGAGGCAGGTTCAGGAGAAGAACACAGTCCGGTGTTGCAGCCACCAGGCCATGCTGAGCCCTATGATTATGCAGCTCACAGCTAGTAGCGCTACATGCGACGAGATGGTTAATTACTTCCATTGGCCCCTTCATTTTCAGGCTAAATGCATATACTTTCAGATTCTCAGTATTTACAGTGTAATTACTGTGGACTGACATCTTTGGATGTTTTTTGTGGCAGCAAAATCAAATGACAACACCACCGCAGTATAAGCAGAGTATTTTAAACGTGGTGACATTCTAAATACATCATAGCTAATAATGAAGCATGAGTAGTTTAGAGCCCAGAAGTCTTACCACTGACTGTAGCGAATTTTGAATCATACCTGAAATCACGTATTAGATTATGGGGTTAGATGCATATATCAAAAACATCCCTATTATGTATCAAAATGCATAACTGTCACAAACTAAATATGAAACTAAAGGGGTAATGATGATAATAATTCAATAGCTGCCGTCTTAAGAATTTACCTGGCACACATCACTGTGGCATGTGAGCAGACCATAGTCTTTAAAGCATTTATCCTTATACCCCTTGTGAAATATAGCAAAGTTGTTATTCCCATTGCAGAAATAAGAGAACTGAAGCAGAGGAAGACTAAGGCCCAGATCCACAAAGGGATGTAGAGACCCAGCTCCCATTGGCATCTAACTCCCTTTGAGAATCTGGCTCTTAAGCACGAATAGGGAATTGACCTTTGATTTCTTACAGCCCAGGTGTGTGTGTTAGCTGTCTGCTCATGCTAGTAATTGGTAATTACAGGAATGGATAACTGCAATGTAGTTACATTGCAGAAGCAGTGTAACAATGCTGTAGTTGCAGCAACTGTATTGTCAAGTGCAGCTAGAAACTTGGGGAGCAGTGTACAAGCTCCCTCCTGGGCACTAGTAATATACTAACAAATTTATTTTCACGGCAAGTGCACCCTTTCTCTAAAAATTAGACAT
>NW_017728940.1:6280864-6288780 GCF_001723895.1 Crocodylus porosus | reverse complement strand
GGAGGGGGGAGGGGCATATTTTAAGAGACGGAAGATGACTTCCATGCCAGAATGAAGGCATGGGGATGCTGGAACAGCTGCCAGGGGCTGGCTTCCTCTGGCCACATGGGGAGGGCTGGAGTCTGCTGCTCAGCTTAAAGCTGGAAGTTTAACCCTGTCACAGCCACTGGCAAATTGGCAGCAGCTTTTGGCCATCTCTCAAAGGAAGATGGGTGTAATGTTCATGGAAAGCCTTAGCTAAGATTGTTGTGTGTAGCTCAATGTCTTCCCTAGGCAAGGTGCTGCAACATGATAAAAGCCAGTGAATGTGCTGCAACATGATAAAAACCAGTGAATGATGATCACCAAGCAGGGAGACCTATGCAGATGCAGGATGTCTCTGTTTCAATGGCAAACTTTGGTGAAGGCAAAAATGTGCCCATTCCATTTCTGTGCACATTATCCAAGGCCCCTGAAGATGCACCACACCGTGTTGCTTGGGGAGAGACACGGAGAGGCTGCAGCAAAGTCAAATGCTGCAAAGATTTTAACTTTCTCAACTAAGGAAAGATTTATGTGTTTGGCAGCCAGAACTGAGCCAGGGAAACAGCAGGAACTGAACAAAGGGCTGCACAGTGGAAAATATATGCTAGTAGCTACCAATTCACACCTGTTAACTACTGTGAGCTGGCTGCAGACAGCACCAGGAGTGCCATTTAAATGAACTTTGCACAAGCAGGTGTGCCATTTATCCATTGTTTAGAGTCAATGAAATGCATACGCGGAATCTCTTACCTGGCAATCTTCCCAAGGAAGTGGCTGTGTCAAATACCAGTAACCTGGGTTGGGGGGAGGGAGTTTACTCGAATGGTCATACTTGATATGTAAGAGCCATGCAGGAAAGCAAGCCTGCCGGCCACAATATGGCAAGAGAGACAGTCGGGCAGCTTCCTCCCTGCATCTTTCCTACTGCTATCATAAGGAGGGGGTATCAGAAACCAAGCTGCAACCAAGTGTCAGCCAGATAACTTGCCCAGCTCCTTATGTGAAATGGCAGTTCATTACAGCAAGTAAGCTAGGAGTGGGGCTGGGAGCTCACAGGGCAGCACAAGAGCTTCCCAGAGAAGTGGTAAATGAGCATCCAGGCTGTAGAGGCAGAGAGACTAGAGAGAGCTCAATTCTGTCACTCCCCTGGTGGATGGCACCATGTGGCTGGATTATATCTCAAACTGTGCAAACGTGTGCAGGGGACTGCGAGCATAGGCAACTGGTAGGGGGTGCACATGCCCCGCGATGGGACCAGTGCCCCCCCCGACAGCCAACACTGATGCTGTTGGTAGGGCTGGTGCCACCCTGAGAGGGCTGCTGCCGGCGGCGGCTTCTGCGGGTGTCCCCCCCAGATTCAGGAGGCACCAGTCACTCATGACTGAGAGGCCGTCACAACCTCCTTGTCCCTGCACACCTGCTACCCAGAGTTTGGCTGCTCCCCAGCAAGCTGCCTCCAGAGCAAGTGAGCAGGGAGGGTAGGAATGTGTCGAGTGCCGGCACCAGCACCTCCATGCTGGTGGAAGTACCTGTAACTGAGTGAGGGATGTCCCAGTTCTTGCTAAACTAGGTTAGCAGCTGAACTCCCTGCCCAGAAAGCAAGGATGGTCTTGGGGAAAAAAAAACTTGACTGAGGAGCCTGGGTCCCCACCCCTTTTGGAGTTCCCTGGGGTTGGGGGTTCAGCATGGTTCCCCATGCAAGCACAGCTCCTTAATCTCAGCTGTGCCTCGAAGCGCCATCCTGCTCTTGCTCAGTGCATGGGTGAAGCTGGTAGAGGCTGGCCACAATGAGGCGAAGGTGCAGACTGGGCTGTTCCCAGTGGGAAAGGGCTCATGTCACCATCACCACAAACGTCGAACCCCACTTTTTGGAGTGAGGAATGGAAATCTTTGAAAAATTGACAGGGGTCTCTCAATGCTGCCCCACTTCTGTTATGGAGGGAGGGTCAGAAATCGGGGGGTTTCCAGCAGTGTTGCCTTCTCAGGCTCTTAGGAGCTGGGTATTTATCAATCATTTATACCCTTACATATTGCACCCCCTCTTGCTCGTTCCGGAGAGGGAGCCCCTGTGCTTCCCTGACAGGGTGCTGAAGTGAATGGGGAGGAGGGAGCAGCTGCTTCGCAGGTAGACATGGAGAGTCTGTGCTGCAGCAGGGCCAGAAAACATTCAGAGGGGCAGGCTGGACAGCAAGTGCTGAGCAGTAAGAAGGAAACTTTTTGTCCACTAGCTGTCACGAAGCAGAGGAGAAGCCAGCTCTACCGACTCCGTGCTCTCAGCTGTGCTAGCTTACACTGCAGAGACACAGGCCCCAAATTCAGACAAGGCCTATTGGTCTGGGCATGGGACTTCCCTGCTGCCTTTCTGGGCCCATTTGTGGCTTACCCTTGTGGATGGGCACAACAAGAGTTGGAGGGAATAAGCAGCTTTCCCTTCCTAGGCTTCCTGCTCTAGGAAGCTGTCCACTCCACAGGGGCAAGACAAAGACAGGGTCTGAACCCCCAGCCCTCTTGAAACACCAGCTAGAGGAGACGGGGCATATGTCTGTGACCCCCTGGAGGGGGACGGCTCTGAATTTCCCCCTGGGCAGGGATACTCTGATGGGCTGGACAGAGCAGTTTGGAAGGAAGGACAAAGCAGAACCAAGCACGCAGACACAAGCACGTAGTGTGAGAGCTTCAGGACTTTGGAGCCAGAAATCAGCTGCCGGGCTGGTCACCATGCTCAAGTCACTCTGCTCTCTGTGGCTCCAGTACTCTAAAGGAGCTACAAGTTGCCTCTAGGAAATAGTCCAGCGTGAGGGGGATTCACCAAGGGGAGCAAACCTACTTTATGATCTCTGGCTTAGGGTAATGGGTAGTGCCAGGAGTGCACTGTGCTCAGCTAACTGTAAGGAATGGATGGCTCATAGAGCAGCTCCCAGTCTGCTCTAACATACACCCAGGGCTGGCCAGATCTCCAGCTAACCCCAGAGGATCTTTAGCCCTGCACTGAAGGCCTGACTGGAACAATGGAGAATACAAGTTCAGACCTGCCTCCGTGTATATCTCTGTTTGAGGAGAGTTAAAAGGAGTTGCACACAGTACTCTGGGATTTTAACATATCATTGTTCCATATGTTATAGCAGTGCACATGGTTGTGTTAGCAGTGGCTATAACCAAAGGCCTGGGGATGATTTGAACCCATAAACCCCAAATGGCAACTAACTGAGGCATGGAAACAGCTGTGGAAAGAGCAGGAACAAAAAGCAGGAGGGCAGATTCAAGGTGCTACATTTGCTTTGGAAGGGCTGGCAAAGGCTGTGAGAGTGAGTGCAAAATCAGGGGCAGAGCAGCTGCAAAGGAGACTCAGTTTATGGGCATGTATCAGCAAGGGAGAGCATTTGGTTAGCGGTGGATGGTGGATGAACGGCACTTGTAGTGATGATGATCCTGTAGCATCCCACAGCCTTTCCACAAGGGCACATTGACAGCTCTGACCTGCTGGCTGGGGAAAGGCTGATTAGCTGCAGATTTCAACAGTTACAGATGCAGTCTGTGTTGTTAAGATGCCAGCATGTGCGTGGGGGGGTGGTTGGAAGGGAGGCATGGCACATGGGAGTCTCCCTCCTATATATTTTCTTCGCAGAGGCAGGGGGTGGAATGGGAGCATTGTTCCTTTAAATGGTAACATTTCCCGTGTGCCCCTCCCCATGAGCTTTTCATTTAATAACCAAAAAAAGTGATGGGGAGGCTGGGATTTGCAGGAACGCTCACTGGCCTGCATCCAGGTTCATCAACATGACAATTGCTCTCTCCCGCTCTCTGTTTTAGATCCTACTCTTAACATCTAACCACTCCCCATTAATTTCCAAATTGCCACACACGGAGTGCAGTCGTTTCTTTGCTGTGCACTCTCAATGCTGGGGACAGGCTTCCCGGCTATTCCCAGGAAGGCAGGGGACAGGGGTAATTCGGGCAGAGCTGGCTCTGGACTCTTGTTGCTGGGAGGTGCATGCGGGGCATGTGGGAACAGGAAGAGAAGGGAGCTGGGGACCCTCCACTCTGCTTTGTCCTGTGGCAGACACATGGAGCACATTAGCAGGCTTTCAGTACAAGTTTGATCGATGGGGGAAGGCATTCTAACTGACTATCAAAGCATGCATGGTATGTGAGAAGCAGACACCAATTAGTGATGCCTTTTTAAAGGCTGCCTTGTTAAGAGGGGAATAAGGGAAAAGAATGAAATTGGCCAGAAAACATGGAGCTATTTAACCTTAATTAGAAGAAAGGTGTGGGCTTTATGAAAAGGCCATTTTTGAAAAGGATTTTTTCTCCCTGGGTATAAAGAGATCCTGCCTGCTTGTTAGAGACTTGTTAGAGTTTATAAGACTGGGCAGGAGGCTAACTTGTAGAAATACCTTTTATGCCACTTGAATGTGTGGCTTGCTTATTATATTCTGCCATCCTGCCAGGGTGGCTGGTGGAGAGGAGAGAAGAGAGCAGCGTTGCCAACTGGCTATAAATTTCATGAACATCATAAATGTAAGTGCTTTCTGGAGAGCTGTACAGATTGCACATAAAAGTCCCCCTTCTGTCCCTGTAAACTAAAAAGAGGACTTTCTTGGCAAATTAAAAATTGTAGCTAGTATTCCAGCCTGTGCTCCCAAGCAGGAAGGCTACAAACCAGAGCTACGAAGTCACAATTACAAGGGGAGGTCTCCAGTGAACCTTGGAGTCACCATGTCCTACAGGGCCCCAGCAAGCTTTGGTGAGTGATAAATAGAAGCAAAGGTAGCATCAAGTAGCCCCCAAGAAAGAATTACTGGGAACTAGTGGCCTGGGTGAGCAACCACTGCCCAGAAGAGCCTGTGGAGGGTCTTGGTAGGAAGACTCTGAGAAGGGGAAGAGGGAACAAGATGAATCAGGGCCAACTTTTTAGCAGCTGAAAAGTTGCAACTTTTGCTAGTCACTAGAGCTAAGTATAGACAGTCAAAAATCCTGAGGCTGAATTGATTCAATCTTCACAGGTTAGTCTAAGCTGTGTAGAGGGAATCAATAAGCAAATGAACAGACATTTACTTTTGATTCCGGGAATGCAGTGGCCCAGGCCAGGCCAGACGCCGGGGCCGTGCTAGAGCAGGCCTCGCTGCTCAGCTGGAGTAGACAGCTTGGGACAAGGCTAGCCCTCCCACCCGAGAGGGGAGGTTTGCGGGGGACTGGGAATTAACTTGAATCTGGAGTGGACTGGGACAGAAGTTCAATAAACCAATTTAACCTAAATCAGTTAAGTCTGATCCACCCAGGTTTAAACTGGTTTTGGCCATTTTGAAAGTGGTTTATGTGTACTGAACTTCTGTTGTGTTACAGATTTGAACCAGTTTCTGATCACTTACATTGGTTTATGTGTAATTTCTGTCCCTAGCCTAGGTGGCCAGTGCCCATGAGGGTTAGAGGAAGCAGCGTGGGGGTTGCTCTGAGCCAGTGGTTAAATCCATGGTCAACAGACTCCTGGGGGTCCACAGACTAGGTCTAAGGGGTCCTAGAAAGACGACTACAATCAATCAGAAGTATGTGAATACCCACACTCACCATTCAAAGGGGTCCAGACCGCCATTCAAAATTTCCAGTGGGGTCCACACATCCATCTGAAATTCTTTAGGGGTCTGCAAATGAAAAAAGGTTGAAAACCACTGCTCTCAGCAGACTGATACAAGGGAAAATTTTGCCTGCCATGGCAGCCCCGGGGGTACCTCACTGCCACATCCACCTCCTACTGTTCTGCCAGCACCAGCTGCTGAATGTCAAAGTTCCCAAGTGGGCCTGCAATCTAATTGCACCCCTTCATTTTTACCATCTAGGAGTGGGGAGCTGACGTTTTCTTTTTTCAATCTGCTATGGGCTTTGGCAAACCATGCAGACAAAGCCACCAGACAGCACTATCCAAGGCACTGAGGCCCAAGGGACAGAGTTCTGGACTGTGGAGGCTTGGGCTCTGCTACTATCCTGCTGTGTGACCTTGGGCAAGTGACTGCACCTTTTTCTGTACCTCATTTTCTCTTTCCTTTGTTTGGTTGTTAAATCTGTTCAGACTAGGAGCTCCTAGAGGTAGGGAGTGCCTGTATACAGACCTTCCGACAGTCTGAGATTCAGGCTTTACTTGATATTGCTCGTGAGAGTTCAAACCATCCTCTCTTGAGCTCCTCAGGAGCCTCAGATCAGGGTTTGTAATGCTGCCTAAAGCAAGGAATGTCCTCTGGATACAAGTACTTGTCCTTCCTTTACATGTGGCAACAGCAAAGGGCCACATCAAGATACATTTTTTTCCTGCACCTGAACAAGGAGCTTTATTAGAATGAGGGAAACACATGTACAATTGACTCTGTTACAGCCCTCTGTCTCCTTTGCTGTGCACCTTCCACCACTCACTGTCCCCAGCCCTGCTCCTGCCCAGCTTCCTGCTACACCTTTAATGATGCAGTGCTCCTCTCCCTGTAGCTCCTGTCTTTGACCATGGCAGCTCAGCAGGTGAGTATCTCCTGTAAACCCAAGTGTGCTCAAGTTCCCTTTGTATGTACCCACTTTTTAAATAAGGACCCTCAATAATATCTAATGCCTGCCTCATGCAAGGTCCTTAAAATGTTCAAGAGTAACTTTGAGCAAGACACACTATCACCAGCCACCTGAGCCCTCAGGACATTGTGTGGCTGTGCAGACAGCAAGAAGAAGACATAAAGGATACTTATTATGTATCTTTTAAGAGTTCCCTTTGAATAAGTCTATGTAGATTGCTAGGGTGAGTTGGAAGGGGAGATCAGCACTTCTGACTGATACTACCTAGTGTTTATGGGCAAAGTCTGGTCAATTTATAACTTTCTATCATCAGAAGCATTCAGTCATGAGTCAGAGTCTAAACCCAAGAGAGTCGATTGCACTGGGACTGGCTCCCACCCTCCCTGGTGCAGACAGTGGGGTACAACTCTGCCATCTGGTGAGACAGGCTTCTCCAGTCTAAGGATCCCTTCTTGGCTACTGCCTGGGGAACAACCCTGGTCTTCAGCTTAACAGCCCTAACATGCCAAGAGACAGGTATAGTAGCCTTCACCTTTGGATGGAGGATTCTGCTAAAAGGATCATTTTAGCTGAACCAAGTGTTTAGCCTGAAGATTGGTGACACTTGTATCTTATCATGAGAGCAAGGCCACAGAACTCCCTGCCTTCACTTATTACTAAGACAGCTGCAGCCCTGTTTTCAGCTTAAACTGTGCTCCAAGCAAATTCTAGCTTCTCCTCTCAGATGGAGTCTGATCAAAAGGAGCCCTATGTATTGAAGTGCAGAGGCACAGTGGACAGGGTCTGTTCTTTGGGTGGCCGGGGTGGCAGTGGTAGCTGGGACAGTCGCAAAGGCTGCAGCAGCCAGGCCAGCAGTGGCAGCAGCTGCCATTCTTGTGCCCTCTCTATGTCAGCACCCAGGACTGGTGCCCCAGTTGCCCACACCTAGTAATGTCTCTGTTCCAGTGTCAGGTTTCTAAAAGCCTTTTAATTGTCCTTCTTCCTCAGTTCTGTGGAGCACTTTGCAATGTAGAAATGGAAAGTGCAAACTGAAATGAAAATGTCAGTACAGCTTTTTGTACTGCTGGAACTAAAATGATACCTGAAGTTAAACTGCTGTCATCCTGTGTGTAGACAAGCCCAAACAATGTCAAATCAAACCAGTGCAATTGTGTGTGTGTGCTCACACCAATTTAACCCTGCTCTGTAGAGCTTTAGCTTAGCTAAACGGGTTAACTAAGTCACTACAATTTTGCATGCAGACATATTGGGCTTGCACCAAGGCAAGGAACATCACATTGGCAGGCAGCATAGTACTCTGTAGCATAGTACTGCCTTGGTTATAGTTTCATAGTTTCTAGGGT
>NW_017728940.1:6265027-6280409 GCF_001723895.1 Crocodylus porosus | reverse complement strand
TCCAGCTGCATCACCTTGCACTTGTCGGTGTTGAATCCCATCCTATTCTCATCCGCCCACCCCTGTAACCTGTCTAGGTCCAATTGCAGCCTATTCCTTCCTTCTAGCATGCCCACATCCCCCCACATCTTAGTGGCATCAGCGAATTTGAAGATATTGAACAGTGCGGGACCGGGGACTGAGCCCTGGGGGACCCCACTGCCCACATCCCTTCAGGTCGAAAATGACCCGTTCACCACCAGTCTCTGGGTGCGGCCCTCCAGCCAGTTGGTGACCCATTTGACTGTGTAGGTGTCGATGCCACCGTCTCCTAGTTTTTTAATGAGAACAGGGTGAGAGACAGTGTCGAAGGCCTTCCGAAAGTCCAGGAAGACTGTGTCCACTGCTACCCCTGCATCTAAGGATTTGATGACCTGGTCGTAGAAGGCCACCAGGTTGGTCTGACAGGACCTGCCCCTAATGAACCTGTGTTGGTTGCCCCTCAGCATAATCTCCTCTGCTGGCCCCTCGTGGACATGCGCCAGGATAATTCTCTCAAAAAGCTTACGCAGGATCGAGGTAAGACTAACTGGCCTATAGTTCCCCGGGTCCTCCTGCCTCCCTTTTTTGAGGATGGGAACCACACTGGCCCTCTTCCAGTCCTCTGGCACCACACCAGAGCACCACGAGTGCTTGTAAAGCCATGCCAGAGGTCCCACAATGACCTCAGCTAATTCGCTCAGTACTCGAGGGTGGAGATTGTCCGGCCCAGCTGATTTAAATACATCCAGTCCCTCCAGAAGTCCCCTGACTAGATCCTCACTGACCCTTGGCCTAGGTGCGCCTCCCCTGGGGTCTGAGAGGGGGTCCGGGGGGGGTGGCTGTTCCGGTCTCTGCTCAGGAAAATGGAGGCAAAGAAATCATTAAATATGTTAAGCATTGTCTGGTGTGGGTGGGTCTCCTAGGGTCCCTTGCATTGCTCCCACTTTCTTGGCATTCTGGGAAATTGGTGGCAAATTGTGGGATAAATCCTGGAGTCCAAAAAAACTGTAGGTTCTGAGACCAAGTAGCCATCTTCCTTCCCACTTTATGCCAAATTCCCTCCAGTGACCTCTCAGTCATCTCACCCATGGGTCAGCTAGAGCTGGCTGCATGCCTGACTGAAAGTTTAGCCTTCTGCCATTTGCTAACAGCCCTGTATGATGCTTATCTCCTCATTCTTTGCATGATGTGATTGGCCATTTAAGGCACATAGCCTTGTTTTGGATCCCTGCTTATCTGTACAGGAAAGCAGGATTGTTCCAGGGCTAGGGAACAGCTGCAGCAACTGTTCACTGATGTGGGAGTGAGAAAGGAAGTGCTTAGGCACCCATAGGAGCAGGGGTAGAGTTCAGAAAACTGCTAAAAGGCCACTGCAGCACAAAACCATGTCCCAGGACCCCTGGCATCAGCGCAGCAAACAGCCTGAGATGGCAGCTCCTAGCTACAGCCTTGCCCTCCGTGCTGGCTAGAGAAAGGGGACAAAAGCAGTTGCTTTGTGCTGAGCATTGAGGAATTCTTTGGGAGGGAATCCAGTACTTCCTGAGAGCAGGATTTCACCACCTGTTCTCACTGGAAAGTTGCCTTAGTTGGGGGCTAGAAGTATTATCCCTCATTATACCTCTTTTGGGGGCCTATCCCGCCATATAGACCAGGTCGTGCCTTCACTGCTTCTACATTCTCCTTAAGATCCCAGTATCCAAGCCCCTCGTTATTGTTAATCCAGGCCCTTGCGTAGCAGAGCAGCACTGTTAGCTCCAGTGCACCAACAGGATGTGATGCATTAAGAGAAGAGACTAAGACTTAACTCTAACTCTCCTGTCAGGCATCTGTGTACCACTTAAGCAGCTATTAATCTACTGTGCCTTGCACAGCTAGATTTGAACTTCTGAGCCTGAGGACTATTCTAGCTGTCATATGTTGCAATCTTATTCCACGTGGGAAAGTGTGTAATACTATTTAAAAGTTCCCAGAACTTGTGAGGGGGTGGGGGGGAGAGGAGGAGGAGGACTATGACCCACTCACATAGCTCACTAGCCTACTGATTAGGGTATGCAGTGGCATAAACCCCATGGCCTCTAGAAACTTGGTTTGTTCCAGATGCTGTTGCAGAATTTGCTCTGAAATTACCCTGGGGTCAACTGCGTTGGGCCTTCTAGCTCTGGGACACACAAAAACACAGATGTCAGCCGAAAAATTTTGACAGTCTTCTGAGCCTGAAGCATTGGGAAGTAGGAACAGACGGGGTTGTACCAATTGTCCCTCTGCATAATTACTCTTGAGAAAATTCCTTCTGGCTCCATGCAGTGGCACCAGGCCCTGGGGGTAATAAAGCTTGAAAGGCTCTGTCTGGACAGTGTCACAAGCAGCAGGACATTGGTTTTGGGCACCAGGAGCGACCCCCTTCAGAAAGGGTCAGAGCTGGGTCACATAATCCTGGAAGCATCTCTAGTTACTGCCATTATAGCATTACATGATGATTAGAGCTGCCTGGGAGGGGGAAGCCCAAAAAACTACCTTCCTTGAACAATACGTCAAGGCTTAGAAGAAATTTTCATCTTGAATCTGGACTGAACGGCAAAGATATGAAGTTATTGGTGGGAAGGGCTATCTAGGAAAATTCCACTTTGGGAGAACCAACAAGGAGTTGTTCAGCTTGCAAGCTGCTTACATGGAAGGTGCCTGTTAATTCTTACTAAGTGGAGATGACAAGAGCATCCAGACAGGCACCCAAGCAGCTGTCAGTTTGATTTTCCCAATGGACAATCAACGTTGCAATTTCCTTATGGAATTTACTGAGAATTTGAGAAGGACCTTCTCCATCCAAGCATTAGTCTGATGGGAAATTCCTGATCAGCTCCAGTGGTAACCAGTAGCTTACCTTCCTTGCATGCGAGAAACAAAACTGTGGATGAACCTTTTGCAGTTCAGAGACTCCTGGGGCAGAACTTCAGCTGATGCAAATTGGCATATATCCTTTGATGTCAAAGCGACAAAGCTCCTTGATACCAACGGAGTAGCGGACCCCCAGCTTCTAACAGTAAGTGCACATGAACTAGTTATGCTGAAGTATCAGGGTCAAGTTCTTTTTTGTGCATCTGCTACTTTGCAGAGACTGCTCATGTGTACACTTTTACTTCACAGCAAATGAAAGCTAAGCCACAGTGGCTTAGCTAGCAGTGAGGGAGGTAAGCTACTATGATTTGGCTTTCATGGAACGTCATGCACTTGGATAGTTACCCCAGAGTAGGTGATGTACTGTACAGTGAATACCCAATCCCCTTTACCTTGCAGTAATTAGTTCACATGCACATACCCTAAGGCCACAACTGTTAATTACATTCATCTAACCTCACCCCTTATATAAATGGCTACAGAATTTCCCAGCAATCTCTGCAAGGGAGGAAAATACAATTTTGCAAATGTAATTCTTCTACCAGGCACTGGATAGTAGAAACAATGGCTGGGTTCAAATTTAAGGGTTTACACATACTTTCTATTCTGACTCCATTCGTTCTGTTCAGAAGCCTGGGAAAATAAATTGCAGCTACCTTTCTATAGCAAACAGACTTCCCCACTCACAAGCAATAGTCAACTAAAACAGGGTTTACTAATGAGCAAAGGGGACAAAACACAACCCTGAAAAAAATAACAGAAATCCCAGACAGTTAAGTTTTTCTTTCACTCGCTGGAAAACGAGCCCAGGGGTGTTACTACCTATCCCAGGCTGTTGGGATAGGAGACTCATACAGTGCTGCCAGTCAGGGGCTCTTCTGCCTATGCCAGTCAAAAGATGCAGGTGCTTGGAAGTGAGGCCTGCATCAGGGTTCCCCGCTGCTCCGTTGTGGGGCGTCACTACTCCTTCATCTCCTCCGTCGTGGGTCACCACTGCTCTGCCACTGAGACCTGCTGCTCCGCATCACTGCTGATGCCTTTCAAATGCCACTTTGTCTCTAGGGGTGTGTCCCGATGAGCACATATGCAGTTTGCAGCACCTCAAACCTGTTTGAGGCACCGCAAACTGCACACAGTGCATGTGCACCTGTCCATCATGCTGCTAATTTGAGGCACCGAGACAGCTGTGGAAATAGGGCAGCAGGTAGCCCAGGGCTGCCTGCTTTGCCATTTTCATGTGCTGCAGAGCCCCTGTGCTGAGGCACCCTGCGTCCCACCGTGGAGATGGGGGAGCAGGCAGCCTAGGGAAGCCTGCTCCCTTAAATAGTAAAAACAGGCAAGTAGTCCTCAAACCTCTGAACATGCATATGGATTAGGGGATGCAAAGAAGGAATGCATAACGGACATAACCACAGATGAACTTGTATAACCTAAGCAGGGTTACACAAACCTCACAAAATCTTCTTTGAGCTGCCAGCACGCACAGAGATTGCTGGGAAAACTGTATACCAGGTGAGCTCAATTGCACCTTTTATTTAAACCCACTTTTATGATTAGGCTTAATATCACCACCCGCTTTCTGCCCTGGGTTTCAGCAGTCAGCATGGAGCAAGTGGGCTCACTTCAGTGGAGTCCCAGTGCATTTGGCCTGTAATGTTAGGAAGCAGCTTGAGCTGGGTAGTGGCATGGAGAAATCTCCCAGAGTCTCAGCTGGAAGGAGTGGACTGCTGAGACTGTAGCTGTTTTCCCCTTTGACTAGTCTTGTCTCCCCACTCCTGGACTATACCCATGTAATGTGAACCCAGTAGTGACTCAGTTCAAGCCGAGTTCAGTTTTCAGATTTAGTCCCAGCTCTAACCAACAACGAGACAGCAATGCCCTCCCACCCCCCAGTGCTCAGCCTCACTGAATTAGCAATGCACATCACTGACAAAATGTAAATAGGGTCCTGCAGCTCTCCCCAGCAGCACATTGTGAGGTGGTGGTTGAGGAGCACGGACTGGAATCTCAAGGCAGGATCCACTTGGGGAGAATAAGCAGCCAATTCCTGCAAGGGCAGGCAGCCCCTGGGCAGCTTGTTGAGAACAATTGACTAAGGACACTTGAAACCCAATAGATCTGTGCCTCTGACAAGCAGCCTGACATGCTGACCCCTCTTGTGAAGGCTGACAGCTCCTGGGCCTCACTCGCCCCCTCTCTTTGCCTTGACAGCTCAGGATGGATGCAATCGCCCTTGTCATGCTTGTTAGGCTCTCTGCCCCCACCTGTTAGGTCTCATTCAAGCCAATTCAATAAAACAATTTGTGGCTGTGATGCCATCTCTATTGAAGTTTGTGTACTCGGCTGCTTTGAGGGCTGGGAGGCTCCTGGCTCCCTGCAGCCTCATGCCCTACTAAGGAGATCACTTTGAGAAACAGGTTCCTAACTTCATTTCTCAGCTTGTTGGAGGTCTAGGGGACTTCCCAATTACTTCATCTATTGATGAAGAGATGCTGACAAAACCACTTACAAGGTTCTCCTGGAGGGAAGGCAAAGTGACAATGGCATTTCTTGTGATGTCATTATAATTAATGTTTTCTTAAAGCCCCAGCTCCTGGAGTCAGGTGATTAGATGAGCTCAGCTTCTTTTTTTTTTTTTTTAATAAGTGCATTTCTAGCCTTATAGAAGATGTATGTAAGAAGACGTAAGTAAGGGCACAGAAAACTGGAAGGGAAATAGAAAGAACTGAAAATGTATTGTTTTAAAAAAGGTATTGTGCTTTTTGGGTCCACGTCAACATGTTTTGGGCCTAACTCACTGTTTTTGAAACCATGGTTTTGGTGCTGCTGGGAATGGCTGAGTTGTTCTGACTTGGGTGCTGCCCTCATGACACTGGCATCATGGAGTTGTTCCAGCATCAGGGATACTTTACCAGACGTACGCTAGCGGTCTGACCATAGCAGGGTACCAGCATGCAGGAACACACTGCGCATCACGTGGCTACAGTGGCATTTTTAACAAGGCAGGTACACAAGTAGCATTAGACTCAGCAGGTTGTATGCTATACTGGCCTCGGGATGCAAAGCTTATAGAAAAGAGGTTTGCCGCATACATCACAGGGTGTCCAGACGGCTTCTGAGCGGCTGGTGAGGCTGATGCAATGGTGCTTGTGGCTTTTCTGATATTGCTAACAATTACTGCTTTCAGTGTGGCTTTCAACATGCCAGTGGGACCGCGTATCAGGTGTGGCACTTTTCAGCATGAGCCGAAGGACATCACAACTTGGCCTGAGTGTTGAAACTATTTATAGGTCAAGCTCTCTGAAATGGACTGGATTTAAAATAAACCCTGAATACAGCTGGCTGAGGGGGCATCATTCCCTCCTTCTGGATAGAGAGGCACGAGGAAGAGATTTTGGGTGGGGTGGGGCAGGCGAGTACAGCAGGTTTGATGCCAGGTAGGGCAGTCAGTAGGGCAAACAAGCCTGAAACCCCTTAGCTAGGAAGGGTCCTGCTACTCCCTGGCCATGCAGAGCCTTCTACATGCTGGTGACTCAGCTGATCCATGCCTGGTGCCATGGTGGGACCATGAAATGTGTATCTACTTTATCCTTCTGCAGTGTGGTGCAATCAACTCTCCAAAGTCATAGGCCTGCCTTGTGGAAGAGTTGATTTCATCATCACTGGATCTCAACACCTCCCTCCAAGCCATTACAGCCTGTCAGGCAGGTATTATGCCTTTCCCAAATTGGTGCGTGTGCTGAATGAGATATTTACTCACCAGACCATAGCACCAGTGACAGGTCTCTGAGTCAATCAGGTGAATAGAAATGATCCAAAATGCATAAGATCTGCATGTTGAGATTTGGGAAATGCTGCACCTTGGAAAAGAGAAAGGCCAAGGTGTCTGATTGCTCCACTAATACCAGTGGGGGAGAGAGACGGTTCATACAGAGGGAGCATGGGTTCTTATGAGAGATTTACCTGAGGGACTGCTGTTCTAGGTAAAGCATATGTATTTAATAGGTTCAATAAAAGGGCCTTTTGAAAAGAAGTCTGGACTAGAATAAAATAGGGGAGAATACAGTTGTATCTCATGCATTGAAAACTCCAGGTATCCCAAACTACTACCGTAGTGAGCACACACATCCTGGCCCAATACAGATTTTGAGAGTTATACTCTAGTGCTGACCTTTTACTGCCCTAGCAATGCTTTGGGGGAGCTCAGCTAGGTGCTTATCTGGGGTAAATCAGCATCATTCCTTTGAAGTCAATGGGAATATTCCAGTTTACACTAGCTGAGGTGTTGGCATGGTGCTGTTTGTTTTCTATCACAAGCTGCTGTGCAGTGTTAACCTCTTGCTGTATTCCACCCCAGAGGCAGCTGCAATTCAGTGTAAAAGCAAAACAACCTATATCCAAAAGGAGTTTGCAAAACATGTGGAGATCTTTTGTGAATAAAGGCATGATATGAATACACAGTATTGTTTTACAGACAACTGGGGAACCTTTCCAAGGGTTCATTATGGACTGGATCAAGCTATGTGACTATTATCTGTAATGCAGAACCCACTGGCTTTGAGGGGGCAAAGCCAGCTGGATGACATTATCTGCATGATGTTGGAGGTGGAAAGAAATGATGGTTTTCTCCCCCTCCAGGTCTGAGAAGTGAAGAGTAGCTGAGAGGCCCGGACACTCCAGTACCCCGAAACACAGAGAGAGTTTTTTTTTCTCTCTCCAGCTTGACTATTTCTTTGTGCTTTAAATAGCAATTAAGAATAAAAGTGGAGCTGCCTTTGCCTGTGAAAGGCTTCGTCTGACTCCTGTCTCCTTACTGCAGCGCCACTCTGATTTCCATCTCATGCATATCTTATTTAACATTCTGGATACTGTTTTGAGTGCCCCAATATTTTAAAATAAATTGCTGCATGTAAAAGGCTTAATGTCACATTCTGTTATTCTGACTGTTAAAAGAAAAGTGAAATCTTCAATGGGGCTACTGGAGCAGAAGCGATCAAACAGTGGGAGGTCCTATTAATGTGTATTACGTTTCATTATTCCAGCGCTGCGTGTCAGCCAGCTTCTCATCAGAACTCACGCAACAGATCAGAGCATTAACTCCTTGCAAGCAAAAGTGGGGAGGGGGGGGGATGGTTTTTAAACTCTTTTTGTGTTACTCGTTTCTCCAGCTTTGTCTCTCTGATGTCAGTACCATGTCCTTAACCCACATGCACGCACACTCACAAATACATGCCCCGCATTGCGCTGCCTTTACCTCTGCCAGCATCCACGCACTGCGTGAGAAGCACGAGGAACAGGTGGGGAGCTGGCTGCACGTGTAAATGGGGAGGGAGGCAGATGGGCCGGTGAAGACACAAGCAGGCTGGAAAGGGGGAAGGAGGAGGGAAAAGGGGATGAGGAAGAGAAGTGTATCAGGGAGAGGCAGGCAGAAAGAGCGAGGGAGACTGAGGGAGTGAAAGGAGCTGAGGAAGAGATCAGAGAGAGATCAGAGCCCCAAATGCCTACATGATGCTTGTGCTTGGCATAGTGCCCCCTCCCCCTCTCGCTCCCACCACCGTGACAAATGCTTAGCTGGGGAGTCACCCTAATGATTTCCAGCCCCGGAAGGTTCCCTTAAGGCTGTTTCACTCAACCACTTTCTATTTTTACCCTCCTTCAGCTGCTTCTCTCCCCGTCCTGCTGGCAGAGCAGCCACAGCCCAGCCAGGATGGAGCTATAAAGCCCTTGGTTGTTTCAAGGACATTGAAATGTGCAGCACAGGAGACATTGGGATGGTAGGGCAAGGGGAATGGCCTGGGCATTAGAAGTGAAGGAGCGGGCAGCATGGAGACCCAGATCTGCCAGGCCAGGAGGGAGCAGAAAGTCAGGCAGACAGAGAAGAATAAGGAACAGCCATGGAGCTGGTGAGGTGGCACGAGCTGGGGAACTGGGTGAGTGGATGGATGATAAATGAGAGCACGAGATCCCTGAGGGACCTAGTGAGTGGAAATCAGAGAGAAGAGAGGTGGAGGGGGGCTGAGATAATGGAGTGAGACAGGGAGACCCCAACCTCTCTGCCTCAGGGAGCGCGAAGGGGTCTCCGAGACAGGATCCCAAGTCAGGCTTGGACAACACAATTGGCCCATCCTCTATATGAAGATGTCTGCTGGTTGTAGGGCCATGTATGGTTCTGGACTGACTCATGGGTTTGGACTTGATTTGGCTTGGAACATGAAAAATTTCTTTCAAAAATAAAGTTCAAATGGCGCTGCCTCTTCCCACACATACACACTTAGGATATAAAGGACCTAGGCTTGAAGTTCACAGCCTCCGCTCCTCCCCACTTGAGCTGGAGAGAGCCATGCAGACTGGCAGACACTGCCCCCCTGTAATCTTCTGTTATGGGCACTGTGCAGAGATGATGTGAGTGCCCTTCTGCCCTTTAATTGAGGGGCTGAGGTTCCCTAGGACCAGCCCCATATTGAAAATCGTTCCTCCCTAGTACAGCTCCAGTTTGTGGGAATGGGGGAGGACAGAAAATGCAGCAGGGCTTTGGGATTTCTGAGGCAGGCAGTTTGCTACCCAACTGCTGATTCCCCATCTCCCTCCTGAAGGCTCGGTTGTTATGAGAATCATTTTTGAGGGCACACGGGGTAGACTCCTATTTCACTTTATGCAGCCAAATGGCACTTGTCCAGCCACGTAACTGCTGTTTTTGGCACTTGTGCACAGTTAGCAAACCTATTCCAGGTGGCTATTGAGCATGGGCAGTGGGTTGTGCCCAGTATCAGGTAGGTACACTGTCCTGTATGCACACCCCCCGGGGTGAGTGTGAGTCACAGAATTGCAGCTGGCCAAAAACACGTGACTTGTGGGTGGAGGGGCCTTGCCTTGTTTCAGCTCTGTAGGCCTATTGTTAAGGCACTTGCCCAGAAGGCAGGAGAGCTAGATCTTAGCTCCCCATCACCCACAATATGTTTGGACCTACGTCGAATCATGGAGAAGTAGGCCTGGAAGGGACATGAAGTTATGCATTATCCAGCTGTTCCCCTGGGCAGCCAACAGAGCAAACTAAAAGGTTGCCTGACTCAGTGGGACTGCTGTTGCTCTGGAAAGGAGAAGGTCATTAGTTCTAGCATAGACCTTTGCTCCCACTTAGCAGAAACTTCCCCACTTTTCTCCATCCATTCACTGAATATTAAATGTAGTATATGGTACCCCAGCTTCAAGAGGAGGACTAGAGATGGCAATAAGTAATGGCTTACTTGTGGCCTGGTGGTTTAAGCACTGTGCTGGGCAGGTGTCAGATAAATGCAGGTTCTAACCCTCTTTGTGAGACAGGGGCCGAGGGCCTGGGCTCCTTGCTTTCTAGACAAGCACCCTACCTATCAGAGTAAAATATGGGCTCTTCTCCTTTCTCTCTCTGTGGAACAGGATCACAAACTGTGTAAGTGCCACAAACAAAGTACTGTAACTATGACCTTGGTGGATTAAAAGAAATGAGTTTCAGCCCTAACACATCTGACCTACCACTATCTGTTTCAGCCCCCTCCTAGATTAGTCTGACTCTATATCTGAAGTGGTCTCTTTGTAAAGCAAGTGGGATTTTTAGCTGTGTTCCCCCTAGCTTGAGTTTCCCAGTTACTTCTTCATCCACAGCCCAGTCTCTTAAAATTCAGTTTTATTGCAGTCATTACCCCAGCAGGGCTGTTCCCCTTGCCCAGGCTCTATGTCCTGCTGAAACCTCCCAGTGCAAAGTCACAAAAAGAAATCATAGTAATTAATTTACTTTTATGAAGATAGCACCATTATGCTAAAACCTGCATGGTCCAGCAGAAAGAGATGGTCCAAAAGCCAGGCAAAAATCTTCACCCTTCAGAAGCAGCCTAGGTTTGGAGTTTGGCCTGCAGGTAGCTCAATGTGTAAGGCCATGGGAGAGCTCCTGCTTGGACTGTCAGGTACCTTCTGTGCCTCGAGAGGTGATGTTTATCAAATCAGATAGAAAAATCAATAGCAATACTATCCACAGCGCAACCCAATTGTGAGCCATGAGCCTTTTCTAGAGCAGGTTTGTGGTGGTGGGTTGCTATCTTCATCACTAGTTTTACAGATGGAGAGATTCAGGTCAGAGGCCACAGTCATTTGTCTGAAGTCACTCCCATGTTATAAGGCCTCAGCTGTCCTGAAACCCACCCCTGACATGGTCTACTCGATCATACCGCTGTCCCAGAGCTGGAAGTAAAGGAGGGATGGTCAGGGGTCACAGCCACTGGAGGGGTAGGGGAGCTCTAAGGTGATGGCAGAGCTGGAGTTAGAAGGTGCTACTCTTTCTTAATGTAGGCTGTTTGTCAAGGTAGGCTAGAGACCAGGGAGGGCTTGTTCTGAGGCAGCAGAGCACAGTCCACAGTATCCCCTGCTCCAATAGCTCAGAAATTAGCTTATTAGACATTAATGAGCGTTTCATTCATTTCACTTGTCTTCCCATTCCAGTCTTCCAGGAGGGGTGCCAGACTATCTGCATGCTGGGGAGAGGGGATGCCAGACCAACAGAGAGAGAGAGAGAGAGTGTGTGTGTGTGTGTGCGCGCGCGTGTTGGGGGGAGAGTAGCAATCCTCCATGCCAAGGATCATGACCTCGGAGCTAACATTTCACTGGCAAGAAGCTAGTTTTGTGGTCTCATATAAAGGCAGAATAAGTCCATTAGTCTAGCCAAGTTCAGAAGCACATTTAGGCAATGAGGAGTTTTCCAAAGGAGTATTTGTGAAATCTCCTCCCGAGCAGATTTTCCCTTCTCCTGTCTTACTCCCCTCTTTTCGGAGGCAATCTCCCCTCTTCTCTCCTTCCACTCCAAGGAGCTTCCTCAGCTTATTGTTCCTGGGAGCTGGAGGGCAATGTCTGTTCTCGGATCTGGGTTTGATGGCACCAGAATGGAGGGAGCCTGGAAAGAAGCTTTCTCTCTGAGTCTGGTGACACAGAGCATGCAGCATCAGGGGCCAATGCAGGTGGTAGGCATGGGTGGGAAAATGGGGGAAGACACTCCTAAGTGAAGCCTGCAATGCCATTGCCTGTGTGACCCACTGCTGCTAAGGTTCAGAATCCAAATGCCTGTGAGCTCCCTCCTCTGCTCAGCCTGCTTCAGCTCTCTCCTTGGCCTCTCTTTGCTACTCTGGGCAGCTCCAGCCACGTTTCTTTGTGTTGTCTGGTCTGCACACAGGATCCTAGGCTCTCTTCAAACCCACTAGTCCTTGAAGAGATTTGGCCAGAAAGCACTGCCAACTACCTCCGCTCCACAACAGATTGCAAGGCATGTGTATTTAATTCACACAGTGTGGAAACATCCTTAAAAGTGGGTTTGGGAATGGAAAGCTATCACAGTCTGGCACACTGCACAACACGATGCAGGTGCTCCACCTTGCTGTCCTCCTTTGCACCCTGGGATGCCTTGTGTTACACACTAGCTGGCTGAGCAGTGGGAGGGTGAAGAAGAATGTGGATGGGAGGGCGTGCAAGGAGAAAGGATGTCACCTTGCAGCTTCCCAAGAGGAGTCATTAGCAGAATGAGAGACAGGAGTGGACCCTTACAAGAGGAGACCACTTGCCCCTGCATAATAGCAGGTCACTGAGGTGATCCAGGTTGCCTGACGCAAAGGATGAGGAAGAAGAAGGTGCCATCACCAGCTTTAAGAAAGTGGGCTTATCACAAGGAGCTGTCTCAATACTAGGGACCAAATGGCAGACACTTGGGGTAGTTCCAGGGTCCTTATCCTCAAAATACAGCACATTGACTTCTTTTTAATTCATTCCATTCCCATGAAAGCAGACAGGGATAGTAAAGCATTTCCAGCACATCAAATATCCCCCGATCTCACACAGTTGGAAGGGGACACCATACCAGACTAGCCTGTCTGGCCAGTATTACATATAGTCTGTCAGTGACCCGCAGTCACATGGAAAGAAAACCACATTTACAACACATTCAGGGAAAATCCAATGCAGGAGTTACAGAAATGTTGTGAGAGAGGTGACATCATCAGTATCCCACAGGGTGTCCTGTAGACCCCCATTGTGCCTACAGCATATATCACTGACCTCCAGACAAGAAAAAATACTAAATAGCCAGCAGCAGAAAACAGACGGTAACATAGGAGCCAGTACACCAATAACAGAGAGTGAAAAAGCCACAAGTGCGTGCGCGTATACACATACACACACACACACACATGCCATCATCTGTATATCAAAGGCAATAAAAGCTCTGCCGCATCTTTAATTTATTTGCTGCTCTGTAAATTGATAACTCCACATTCTTGGTATGGAAAAAATTCTGTTCATTGCCTCGTTCATGCTCCTTCCCCCAGTATTACGTGTCCATTTGGGATCTGTGTAGCACGGTTGGCAGTGGGGTCATTTGATTATTTCAGCTATCAGAACAGGGATGGGCAAAATACTGTCTGTGGGCCAGATCCAGCCCACCAAGTGATTTTATCTAACCCGTAGCAGATCCCTTAGCCCCACCCAGCCCAAATATGAGGGGTGCAGCCTGAGCCATGGTGTGTGCGGCTAGTCCTGCTGCTCCTGGGTGCGCAGCAAGGCTGTGCCACAGCACTGCTGATGCCACTTCCAGCTGCGGCCCACTCCACGCACGTCTCTGAAACAGGCCCTGGTTTCATGGGCAGGGGCATGTGGGGAACAGCTATTCTTGTCTATGAGATCTACTTCCTGATTGCTAACTCAGAGTTTCAAAACAGGAGGGCAGCAAAAGTCAATAGCCAGTGATGAACCTCCAGACTGGAAGTCCTGTAGTAACATTATGGTGTCAGAGCACTGCCTTGACTAATTCCAGACTTTTACAGCCTCGGGAGCACGGGAGGTATGCTCTGACAGTGCATCCAGCTCACCACACTCAGCCATGGTTGAATGGTCTGGCAGTGATCCATCTCCAGGGGCTTCATGCTTCTTGAAGGCATGTGCTCAGCTGTTGCACTCAAGCCGACACGTCAGGCCTGAGTCTGTGCCATGGAGTAGAGAGCTGGATATAGGAGCTCAAAAGTCAAGGAGAGCTCAGATCTTGGCTTCACAGATGTCAAGGCTAGGTGGGCCCATGGCATAGTACTGGGACCACAGTATCCAGGTCTGGCGTGTATCTTCTTCCCCCTGCTAGTGGCATCTGCGGATGTGCCTAGACTTTCCCTAGTACCCGCTATACCTCCTCTTTTTGCCTTTCACTTTAATTATACAATCATGTCTCTCTCCTGAATTTTTTTAAAAAAAATTCTATTAAAATAAAAACCAAAACAAAACTTGTTTATTCCCTTCTTTCCGCCTTTCTTTTCCTTCCTACGAGCTGCAGCTGCCTCTCCTGCTGGCCCTGCACTGCTACAAAGCTGCTTGGCTTCCCTTTTCTTATTTAATAATTACCATCTCCTCATCATATCACCCACTGAATTCCGTTGCCTAAAGGGTTAACTGCCAAACTGCACCATCTTAGAAACCAGCTTTAACTACTGCACGACAGGGAGATGGAATGAGATGAGGCTTCTCTAAAGGACAGCTAGCCTGGGAAGGAGGCAGGCATGAGGAGCCTTTGGGCTTTTCCCTTGCTTATATTATAGGCTTCCACCTATAATACAAGCTATTGCACTCCCTTCCAGAGCCCCTTGGCTCCTATCTGTGTGGAGACATGGGGGGCCTCAAAACTGATGGCTTAAGAATAAGAAGAGCTAGAGGTCTGGACAGCGACAGTCTAGAGAGAATAGCATGTCAAGGTCATACCCTTGCGGCCCCTGACATTGACCTTGCAGGGTTTAAGCTTCAGGCACTCAAAGCAGTATGGGTACCACCTTCCCTGCTTCTTCCTCTTCTCAGGTTCATTATCTGAGGGATGCAAACAGAGGCATAAATAAAGAGTAGAGCACCCTGGGCAAGACTCCCCTTCACCTGAGGGTGGGGAGGTGCCCAGCACTGGGGAGTTAGGGGAGGAGAGGAGAAAGGATGGGTCCCTGCACTCAGCTCCTTTGACCAGGTGGTGCAGGGCTGCTCCAGCCTGGCTAGGTACTGCAGAGCTCAAACTGGGGGAGGGGTGCAGGGAGCCCCATCCTGGCACCTTTCTAAGCCAGTGCCTAGGGCTGCTGCTCCCATGTCCCTCCCTAGTTATGTTTCTGGAAGCAAGCATTCCCAGTCCCAGATGACTTTCAGATAAGTAAGAGGTCAAGCCCCCGCCCAGGCCCCTACCTGGCCCAGCCCCCCAGGGAGCCACGTGACCGGAGCCGCGCGAACAGGCTGCGTAAACAGGCGCTCGAGTTAGCGCGGCGTTCGCGCAGGAGAGGGCATGGGAGGGCACGAGACCCTGCCTGCGACCCCCCAGAGTAGGCAGTCCCAGCTGTAGCCAGCCTATCAGAGGCATGACACGGATGGGCACGCGCTGCACCCTTCGGGTCCCCTCAGGCTCTGCGGCCCCCGCATCGGGCACCTCAGAGACGGCCACCCAGAC
>NW_017728940.1:6203585-6265016 GCF_001723895.1 Crocodylus porosus | reverse complement strand
AAATTGGATGCTTATCTTGCTGGGATCCTATGACCCCAGCTGACTTCCTGCCCTTTGGGCAGGGGACTGGACTCGATGATCTCTCGAGGTCCCTTCCAGCCCTGATGTCTATGAAATCTATGAAAGTATGTCACCTAAAACCAAATCCTATTTCACCTGTATGTCAAGAAGTGCCACTTATGCATCCCTATGTATCTGTGTTAGTCCCTTTTTCACATTCACATACATTTTAGATCCTATTTCCATCTGTATGGCTATGCTTGCCCTGCATGGTCAGAAGGCTCCACCATGGCTCCACTACGGCCGCATATGTTCTATGTTGGAATAAAATCATTTTGGCAGGTAACTGCCTAGGGTGGGGGGTGAAAATATGCTACTGATGTGACTACATTTGGACATATAAGTAGCACTTAGGCTTGTAAAGATGATATATGATTTGGGCCCAGTGTTCAGAGCAGGGATTCTGGACTGCTGGGCTTGGTACCCCACTGTGGTACCAATCACTGGGTGATTTAGACCAGTGGTTTTGTACTAGGACCCATTTGTAAACATCAACAGCCAGCCTTGACCCAGTGCCTCTCACTCTGGACCCACTGCTCCCTGCCCCCAGGCCCCAGCCCCAAATGTTTCAGGTGGGGGTGGATGAAGCAGCCCCTCAAAAGCTGGAACTGTGCCAGCCTGCAAGGGAAAAGCCATGGTTTGCCACAGTTGTCTTCCTGAAAGGAGAATCCATTTCTAAAGTTTGCTTACAACCCTTTCAGGTATTTTTGTGCTCCACTTTTAGGTTACTACCCACGGGTTGAGAAATGCTGTTCTAGGGCAAATCTCAGGTTCCTTATTGTGAAATGAAGGTGATAAATGGTGGTAGAGGGAGGGCAGGGTGGAGAGGGACAATTTTCTAAAAAAAATCATGACCTGAAGGCTATTTTGCAGCCCTGAACTATCCTGTCTGGTAGAGCATCCACTGCAGCATGACATTCAACACATAAGTCTGAAAACTATGTTTGCCCATAGGTCAAGCAATCTGCTTAGACACAGTGGACACCATTCCCACAAGCAGTTGATCAGATGTATAATTCTGTTTGTATTCATGGTTCTGTAGATTTCAGCAGGCCTTTGACCAGGAGCAAAGCAACACAAATTACTAGATATATGTAGGATCAGTCCTTTTTAGATTGTGAACTCATTGGGACAGGAGCAATATTTTCCTCTGTGTTTGTACAGCACCTCACACAAACTCTGACCCACATGTTTTCCTTCTGCTATGAGAATACAAATAAATAGTAGTGACAATTTCCATGGCATGGACACAGAAGAAATTGTGCGTCTCCTGTCTTTGTAAACAATGAGGTCAGTCCACATCATTTTTCAGACTTCAGTGTTTGTAAATATTTTTCCCGCCTTGCAAATGGGCCATTTCTCAGTGAAAAAATTATTATTCTCTCTCCCAAAATTCCAACATTTAAATAAAGAAAATACATCATTGGGATAAGATTTTGCAAAATTATTTTTCCCTCGAAATTGAAAATGAAATTGAAAAGCTATTTCTAAGCACCTTGATTTGAATAATGAATGACTCACTGAATAAAAATGAATAATATGACCCAGGGGGCCAATGCAGTGCCCTTAATACTGAACATACCTATGAACTGTTTTTTTTAACCTGTTCTAGATATTTGCCACTTTTCTTGGAGGGTTTACTACCAAGCCAGTACAGCTTATCCCTGCCATTTGTCCTGGGAAATCCTTAGGAGAAATGAGGAATCAGGGTTGGCTTTTACCAGGCACCTGTAACAGCTATGGGATCTTCATCCCGTGGAGCTGAGTGGATATCAAATGTATTAGAAGTTTGTCTCAGTTCAACATCCAGATGTTTAGATCACAATGGGAAGCCAAGCCAAAGGTCAGATCCTTACAGAGTCATGCTCTTGGACTCTCACAGAGTTGGGTGTCATAGAGAGATGATCACTGCTCCCCAGGCTTGGCTGGATGGGAAGTTCCTCATGAACAGCCTCCTTAGGGTGTTTCCATGTCCTGTTCAAAAGCAGAAGAAAAGGGACACACAGAGCCTCCTAAACCAGAACAAAGTTAGCTAAACTCTACAAAGCTTTAAAAACTTTTTAGTTTGGTTCGAGTCCCACTTTTTCCAAACTGGTTTGCCCAGACTTAACACTTACTTCATCCCAGCTCAAGCCCTATACCTAACATTAATCCCAAGTAGAATTTAACGCTCTGTCTTTGCTCAAATTAGGATAAATATTCCACTTGACTTGGGCTGCTTTAACACAAATTCACCTGACCCTCATCTCAACCACCCTCTGCAGTGCCCACTGTCCAGTTCACTGAGCATGGTTTGCTGCTGCCAGGGAGGTCTGTAGGCAGTGGCTCTCTGTAGGCATTGGCTTGTTTCTTGATGGAGAAACACGCTTGCACAGAGCTTGCCAGAGAGCTGAAGGGCTTTACAGAGCTAAACATTGCTCTCTGAAGCTCTACCCTTTCTGGGAGATACGAGTTCCCTCCTCTCCACTCAGCCCAATCCTCTATGGCCCAAGAGCACAGTCTCGTTTGTAAGACACCTCCATCACTGGGGCTTCTCCTGGGAATAGGGGCTGCTGGGAGGGCTCTGAGATGCACTAGAAGGGGGCAGACCATGCTTGTCCTATCACCCTTTCGCACAGCCCTGTGGGGTGGATCCCCTGCAATGCCCTCTTGTTTGAAGGGCTCCCTGGGGACTCCGTGTCTTTGAGCTGTTCCAGTGGCTCTCGTGAACAATGAGGGGAGAAAACATTCTGCATGCCAGCTTTTTACATCTCCATCTCACTCCACAAAGCTCCCTGAAACCTGCCTTTGTTACGCCAGGCGAGCGGCCTCGCTTCCGTCTCCCCTTGCTTGAATGGAAGGGGAGGCTGCGCAGGTGACCCCTGACATTAACCTAATTGTCTCCTCTCTTTGATTAGATGCACCACAAAGCTAGTAAACGGATCAAATTAAATTTGAGTGGCGGCAGAACAGCTTTGGAACGTTGATTAGATTTGAAAATACCACATTTAAATATCTTAGCATTTGTGGGGATTAGCAGAGAGACAGTGAGAGGGATGGGGAGATGAAGGAGGAGAGAAGGGGGCAGGGAAGAGGCAGACACAGAGGCACTGCTTCACCAAATCCCCATACAATGGTGCTTCAGTTTCTGTGCTCCTGGCCTGCCTCAACCTCCAGCCTTGCTTAAGGATGATTATAGACCTTTATGATGACGTGGCCAGCGATACTGCCATGGTGCAGCCGGGTCAGGTGGGGACAGAGACAGAAACCTCTGAAGTCAAGTTCCATCAAGTTACGACAGGTTTATCCAAGGTTTAGTGGATCAAAATGCAAACCGCTTGCTCTTCCATCCATTCCACAAGTGCCAGCCACTCCCATCCCCATCAGGTTGACTCTTAAAAGTCATTCGGCATCATTCAGATTTATGCTACCCACTGGGTGCGTCCACATGTGCATTAATACGCCTTTTCTAATATGCGGTACTAAATTCAATCTGAGGTACTAAATTAATCCGCGTTAGGCTGTGCTAATGCATAGTAGAGCATTTACATGCTTCTTTAGTGATGGTTAATGTGCTGTAGACTAAAGTCACGGTTTTTAACATGATGTATTAATATGCAGTAAAATAGTCTACTGCGCATTAAAGTGCATGTGCAGATATGCCCAGTGAACTACAAACAGTGATAGAAGCCCATAAATGGGTAAGGAAACAGTAGCCAGGCAGGGGGACTGGGTCTAGGTCTGGTTGATAGTGGTGGTGGTACTTTTGATCTATGTATCTATCTATATATATACTGTATTTTTATAGCATTGGTCACTGTATAGTCTATAATATGGGTCATTCATATCAAAACCCTTTACAAGCAAAAAATTAACCCTTGCAATGCTCCTCTGAGCCAGCTACACATTTTTGCCCCAGTGCCAAAGGAGGAAACTAAGGCACAGAGAGACAAAATGACTGATGCCCCATGAGTTGATGACAGTGCTTGTAGCAGGTCTCTAGACTCCAAATTTCCAGCCTGCTATTCCGATTACTAGACTGACTCCCTCCCTGCAAAGCAGACACAGAGCAGGCTACAAAAGGAAAGAAGGGATGCAGCAGTGGGGTGTGTGCATGTGCCTGTGTGTTTAAGAGTGAGAGAAGAGCAGGAGAAGGGGGTGGGAGTATGAACGGAGCCAGGTGAATGATGGAAGAATGTATTTGCGACTAATTACTCCCTGGAATATGCCAGCCTTCACAGTGAATGTCATTGGCAAGGAATGTTTTGGCCAGCTCCAGTTCTGAGTGATTTCACTGAAGTGAGAATCATGTGGAGAAATAGACGGGCCAAACATGTAAGCCTGGATCCTGCTGGGCCTTGCCCAGGACCCAGCAGGCAGCCCATGCTGCCTGCTCTCCAGCACAAGCGTGAGTGACGGCTACTCATGGGTACTAGTCAAGTTAAATGCTGTGCTGAGGAGGAGTGATTTTCAACCCCAGCATGCCTGCTCACTCCCATGCCAGAGTGGTGCAAGGTAAAAAGGGGCAAGGTATTATGTGCCAAGGAGAGCTGGCTTCCAATCTGATCCCTGTTGCACACCCTTGGCACTGTGCTGAGTTCTCCCTTCTCACACCTTGTTCCCGCAGCTACCTAGCAGGGTGGGATTGACCCTGACTCATTGTTCTCCTCAGCATTTCTTGGTTTGTCCAGGTGTGTGCAACATCCCACAGCAGAACACTGCAGGACCAAACCCACAGAGAAGTGTGTATGTGCGTGTAAGTGCACAATGCCCAGTGAGCCTCACAAAAGAATGTGTGCATGCACGTGCATTGCATCACATCAAAGCTGTATGGGTTTAAACCTAAAAGAGGGGTGTGTAAGGGTGGACCCAAGCTGTGCAGGATCAAATCCTGCACAGGACACAGAAGAATATCTATGGTGATGTCACCAGAATATGCACACATGCTCTTCAAGGACATGCTCTTTAAACAAGCCAGCGTTCCACTAACCAGGAACATCTGGGAAACATTTGTATCTAACCAAAGGAATGCAAAGATATATCTTTAAAGACAGAGAAGGAAAGAAAAAGGAAGAAAGTAAAACTCCTGCTGGAAAATACCTGTGCATTCCAGGTCCCTAATGGGACTGGAGTCTGGTCACTACTGAACCAAGTCCCCGACTTCCTCGGTCCAGAGCTGCTCTAGCCAGGAGAGGTCCAGGAAAAAGTGAGACTCAAAGGGCAAGAAGTGATGGTTTGATGGGGCAAAAGGAGGAGGATTCAAGAGGATCCGTCCCACTTCAGTGGTAGCCACGATGGAGCAGCACAATCCAAGCTGCTGCAAGGACTTGGGGCAGGGGAGTCTGTGCAATGGGTTTGGAAACACTTCTCATCTGGTCTCAACACAGTTTAAATGAAATCCTACAGTTGAGACAAAGATGGCTCTGCCTTCTTGAGATGAAGCATTTCAACGTCAACGCTACGTGTTTGGACGTTCTCAAATGAAATGAGGAAGCTGAGATGATTCGTTTTGACACTTTTCCACTGAAAATTTCACCCAAATTGGCACGCTCCCGCGCAGTGTTGAGACTTCAACAAAACTTCATTTTCTAACAGCAAACTGTTCTGTTAAAAATGATCAAGTAGCACTGACTGGGGAGTGTCCCATAGCCACAAGGCAGGGAGGGACATCCAGAGCAAGATGCAAGTACAGATAAACTGGATCTAGCTTAAGCCCCAAGTGACTCTTATGTCTGCCCACACCCTCAGAAAGCTCTGGTTACATTACCACTAAATACCATGTCGCAAGGCATGTCCTGTGCTTGCCAGTCAGAGGATGTTCTGGAGACTAGTCCTGGTTAAAGTACAGGTAAGATTTATGGGGCTTTGCACAAGGAGATGTGGTGGTATTCATTTCTGGCGGGTCTGAGATTATCCAGACATTGAAAGGCTGAACTGGATTGGACAGTTGCAGTTTGCAAGGGTAACAATTTGCCAGTGACTATTCAGATACAGTCCAGGGTAGCCTGTCAGGAAGAGAAAGTAGCAGGCAGGGTGACCTGGCCAGTGGCCACATGTGTGCTCACATGATGGAGATGTTCGTAATGGATATGACCCCCACACCTGCTCCTGGCAGCTGGGCAGCAGCTTTTCCCTGTATGTCGTGGTGGAGGGGGAGCAGGAGGAGGAGGGGGCTCTAAGCCCCTGGCCCACACATCATCCCACCCTCCTTCCCTGCCCCACCCAAGTCTTCCTATATGTGTGTAAAGACAATGATTCATGGTGATGTAACACAGGCTGGGAAGGCTTTCTCCATCCAAATGTGTATGCAGCTGGGAGCAGGGTAGTTCACTTACTCAGATAAGGAGGGCAGCAATCCTCTGTCAGGGCACGGGGCACAGACCTGTGTGGCATTTGCAGGAAACCTGGGAGAGAGACAATGGGTTGGGGTCACAATGCACTTGGTCCTCTCCTCCCTCACCTTCTGGGCCTGGACTTTCTCTTTGGCTTTGTGCACTGGGCATGAAAAAAACAACCCCAAATTGGAAGGGACCGCAAGAGTCATCTAGTCCTTCCCTGGAGAGATGCAGGGGATGCTGTTCTGAAAGTGAATTCTTCTTCCCTTCAGACCAGCTCCTATCCCAGACAAGAGCTACAGTCACCCCCTGTCACCCCATCAGACCAGGACAGGTAGGAAGGGTGTGCTTCACTGACACTGCTGGACCCAGATAAACCTCTGGCTCCTTTAGAATCCCAGGCAGAATAACATCACTTGTTCTGTCTGAAGACACTAACCAGAGCCCCACCCACATTATAGTCTGGATTTGACTACAGGAGGGATGGTGACTAGGCTATATGCCCTTCCTTCCCCTCATTTATTGTCCTCCCCCTGTTGTGTCCTGGGCACACTAGTTTGAACTGCTTAGAACAGGGATTGGACATTTTTTAATGTGCATAAAATGCCATGTACCTGGTACCTGGTACCACTGAAGCCATACATCAAAAATAACCTTGCTGCTACTCAGTCGGTGCATTTA
This sequence comes from Crocodylus porosus, assembly GCF_001723895.1. NCBI lineage: Eukaryota > Metazoa > Chordata > Crocodylia > Crocodylidae > Crocodylus > Crocodylus porosus. The sequence goes on along the minus strand of NW_017728940.1, from coordinate 6,257,961 downwards.
TGCTTGTACTTTAATTAGAGCATCATGGCAAAAAACATACTAATATGCTAATAATGCATGGTAAAATTAGGCTACTGCACATTAAGGAGCACTTAAAAAAAAAAGTGTGCACTTTCGCTACTGCACATTAGGGCAGCTTAATGCACGTTTAGGTAGTACCTCACATTAGAGGTGCTAAATTTAATGCGCAGCAGCAAAAGTGCACAAATGAACATGTAGATGCATCTGGTATCACCAAATGCCCTTCCTGGTGCCAGGCAGTGAGGGTGTCATCTCAGCACTTGTTCTGCCCCACACTTGCTGAACACACAAGATTCTCCACCTGCTTACCTAAGGGCTCATGGCTGGTATCTCCCCAGAGACTCATTTGCATGTCAGTGTGCCCAGGCTTACACCTGTGGCTGTGCAAGTACATATGAGTTACATTGCTTGCCAGTGTGCGTCTGGGTATATATGTAGTTGTTGGGTTTTTTTCCCTTTGGTGGGAGCCAGGGTGTTGTGCACACATGTATATGCAGGCTATATGTCTGTATGTGTGTATGTCAGTCTGTAAGTATACAAATATGTCTGTGGATGTGCAAAATATCCATGTCTGTACAGTTTTGTGTGTATGTGTGTGCACATGTATTTGTCAACACACATGCTTGTGTGTGTACATGCCATATGCATGCATTTATGGGTGGATGTATGTGCATCTACATTCATTAACACATATGTGCAAGTGGGCCCATTTGTGTGCATGTAAGTTCCCATGGCCAGGGGTCTGAATTTGTCTAAGCCTGAGTGTTTAAGATGCCTCCAGCCACCTTGAGTATAAGACTATCAAGTGTGCCTACCAGTCAGTGCATGAAACCGCCTAAGCCAGTTAAAAAAATTCTGCTCAAGCCACTGACAGATAAGTTTGACTCAAAAATAGGCAGGTCTAATATATCCCCTTCATGCCCCCATTGTGAATCCCCCCTCTGCAAACTGCTTTGTCCCCAGCTGGGGCCAGGATAAATGGCTAAGGAAGGGGCAAAGGCATTTCCAGGGCAAGCCTGTATGAGAGGGAGATGAAAAAGATTTCAACAGAGTGAGTTCTCAAGGCTGGGGGGGAGAGGGGGGCGGCGGAGAGCGACGGGCAGACAGCAGAGTGGATTTCTGCTTGAGTGGTTATTATACCGTCGATTTGAAGAGACAGATGACGGCAGTGGCAGAGGAGGCAATAATTGAAAGCACCATGAAACATTAATGAATGCCCAGGGACTGGATCAGGAGTTGTTAAAGCTCACTTCGCTCTCTCTGTCTCGCTCTCTTTTTAAAGTCAAAATTGTTCCACTGCCCTCTAGGCGAAGGATTTTTTTTTTCATTTAAAGGTACAGGAGTCTACAATAGCAGCCTCTGCTTTGCAGCTCATCATATCTTCCCTCAGTTGGTGCCTGCAAGGGACCTGATCTTACAGTAATATGAAGCAGCTGATTATTTAGAAATAATGATAAGCGTGAGCATCCACAATCAACAAATTCTTACCATGTGTTTGAAGCAGCATGGTATGAATATAAGCAAGGGAAAGGTGCCTGGGAGGGTGCAGTTAGATGCCACATTAATGAGCACAGCAGAGGATAGACAGAGAGACTGCTATAGTCACCAAGTGTCCAAAAGACGATATCTTCTTGGAATGAAGTTGTCTCCCCTTGTGTGCTTGCAAGTATGTCAAAGACAGCATGGCCAACCTAGAGGAATGCTCCCTAGAGCAGGCACAGGACTCCTGGGTTCAAATCCTTGCTTTGCTATTGAGTTGCCTGATTAGACAGGTTCCTTTCCTTCTCTGTGACAGCAGTACCCATCTGTCCAGTGGAGATTCATGGTACTGCTCTTTCCAGTAGGTCATGAAGTTCACTAGGGGCTGCTCGCCAGTAGCTTCCCATCCTCCATCGGTGCTGGGGAGTGGAGGGTTAGAGAGGTCTAAGGGTGGCCAGGAAAGCTTGCATTAGCTGGGTTTGTGGTCCTTATGGGTGCTACAGATGCTGCTTGTCCTTTTTCCAGTTCACAAGCCTTTGAGGTTGGAGAACATATTGTTCTCAACACACCTGTCAGCAGCAATGGGAAATTTTCTAACCCACAGGTATGGGGCTGTCACTTAAACTACAGTTGTCTGTGCGAGGGCCCTGGCCTTGCACTAAGGGATGCGTGACATGATAGTACATCAGACATCCCTTGTGATTTGATATGCAGTTCCCATCACGAACTTTAATGCACTACGGAGCAGAAAAGAGGAGAGGGACTCTTCCCAGGAGTCGCATGCAGCCTGGAGCCAGGAATGTAAGCTCCCTCTCTCTCTCTCTGGGACCTGGGCTACCTACAGAGTGGCTTTACCAGCACTCTCCTCACCAAGGTGCAGGGAACTTGGGTAATGCTTGGCCTGCCCTTTGAGAGCATTACTTGGAAGGTGCTAGTGAAGAGCCAAAGTACTAGTGACACTCAGCTGAGCAGGGAGAAATCCATTATCTTTTTCAATCCCTCCTTTACAGGGGAGCAGCCATAACTAGCTCCTTCGCACTGTCTGAAGGGCCTGGCTTCTGCTGACTAGTCACCTTGACCGAGGCGGTAAGTCCTCAGCAAGCACCCCTGCTCCCCTGCCACCTACAGGCAACAAGGTTTTCCTGGAGCCATTCTCAGGACTCAGCCTCCTACATGCAGAGTGAGGATCATGATTCAAGTCACAGGGTCTGTGTCCTTGCTAATGAGGGCTGCTGTCCGCCCACAGCCTCACATTCATTTCCTGCAGACCGACAGGTATCATTTCCATGCATACTGGCCTTCTCAGCCTTGCCCCTGGAAGGAGGCCCTGAGCCCCTGTAGAAGGGTGGGCCTATTTCATCAAATTAAGCACCATTTCCCAATGAAGTAATACAAATAGGAAGTTGGAAAAAATCAAGCCCGTGTCATGCATTATAGGACTGTGGCCTGAACAGTATGCTCCAGAGATGAGGCCTCTGTCTCCATTTTCCTCTTCTCTTTGGGCATTAAGAATCATCTCACCTGAAAAGGTGGCAAGGCACATGGTCCCTCCAGCTCCTATCTTCCTGTGTCCCATCTCTAGCAGTGTCCGTCACCAGATGCTTCAGAGGCAGGTGTTTGCCTGCAGAGTGCAAAAAACAATTAAACACAGTGGTAATGATGAGAATCCTACTCAGGATAATGGGTAAAGCCAGAGCTAAATCATTCCCCAGGTGAGGTCTGTAAGGCTGCAATGATGAGCTCTTGCTGGTGACAGTGCTCTGAGCTTTGCTGTAAATTGAGGCTGTCACTGTGACGTGAATCAGCTGTTTCTGCAGCCCAACGTCCCTCTGGCTAGTGGCTTATTCCATGGTTTGACCTACTAATCCTGGAGGTCAAAGTCCGCTCCTAGGCTGTCCCACCTGCTGGGTTACTGTGTTTTTCCACAAGAGCTAGCTCCATTTTTCAGGCTGAAGCATGTTTCGTATGTCCTACTGTATTACTCTTCTGAGCTCAGAGCAGTTTGCAGCTCCACCCAGAGACTATCCTCTGGAAGTCCGCTGTCCTCTTTGCCTCAGCCGGCCCCAAGGTGAGATGGGGCTTGCCCTCCCTGTGTGTGGGAAGCTGATAGTGCCAGGAAGGGAGTTAGGAGACGAGCTTCCTGTGCTGAAAGTGAAGTTGCTGCGGGATGGAGACAGATTAATTTCTCAGGCAAAAAACAGGACCTGCAGCTTCCTTACAAGTTTCCTTTCTCATGGGCAGTCTCAGGGCCACATAGACAGGGCAGCTCCAGAGCACTAGCATGAGCAAGGAAGTATTAGCATCACACATGCAGAGCTGGGGAGGGCTGGAGACTGCCCTGCGCAGGGCTAATGCTGGGCAGTCCCAGGAGAGGGGAGCCAGCAATTCCTAACAGTTTCTGTTGGAAATTTGTCTGCCGGCAGATCTGAGTCTTGCTTTAGCTGTGATCAAAAGTCACTGCCTGCACCATTTGATGACTCTGGGCTTGGAGTTTGACTCTAGGCAGCATGCAGAACAATTGTTCAAAGCCCAAGCACTTCTGGTGGGTGGGACACACAGGACACGGCTCTGCCTGCTGCACAGGCTAAGTATAACCCTTAGTGTCAGGTTTTGATGGGAAAACTCATGATTATGAGGGTATAATTCCCTCTTTGTGAATACCCTGCAGCATTAACTGTTCCCAAAGCCTCCCTGCCAGCAAACTTCTCTGATAGGGTGTCTGTGGGAAGCAAACATGATAGGGCAGGGGCACAGGCAAATTGAATTTGAAAAAAAACCCCTCATGAACATCCATGCCCCAGCCCCTAAGTATCTCCTCTTTTTCTGCCTCTACCTACAATGTCCCTAATGCCCACATGTCTCCTTTTGCAGCCACAGGCCCCTCCTGCTGCTCTCTCCTCTGCTCTCAGACATAGGTAGCTTCTCTCTGGGTTGTACAAAGTCAGTCCTCTCAGTTTCTCCTCTGAGGTCAAGGCTAGCGACCCATTTATCATTTTATCTTTGGCTGCTCTCCAAATCCCGATGAAGAGACTCAGATGTGGCCTCACCTACGTAAGAGGGAGGGATGCCCATTGGCCGAACCAGTTTCCTCCCGGTAGGGAAAATGAAGCCCTCTCCCTTTCCATTTACAGTCTCCCATTCAGAGTGACGTGGCATCCCACTGTCAGCAGTGGAAGTCGCTTCCTAAGAAGAGTAACCCCAGGGTGGTGCCGAGTATATTTTTAGCTGCCTTTAGCGTGCCGTAAGTGTTTTGACCTTTCTGCTCACAGCTCGTTGTGCCATTGGCTTCTGCTGCTCACTCCGTCTCCCCTTTGTCGGCTCAGTTTTCTTGCTGCTGGGAAGCAGGAGGAGGAGCCAGCGCCAGGGGACCAGCCAGCTCCCCGCAGAGCACTACCCAGTGTGCCACAGACCACAGGATGCCGCTTAAGCTTTCTCCCATTAGAAATCTGGGAGGCCTGGTTTTCCATGGCTTCCAGCATGCCTCGCTGGCCCAGGCAGCACACACCATTCCTCTTGCAGTCTTGTTTATTCATTCCTTCTGGGACTGCTATCTTGAGACCCACTAGCACAAGTAGAGATATGCCGCACCCGCTGAAAGCAGTGTGGGACTCCAGCCTTCAACAGGCACCCAGCATCAGTGCCCTGTCAATAAGGTCTGGGAGCTATGGGGCCTTACGTTACATCTGCATTTATGTACTCGGGGAAGTGTAAGCAGGATGGTAGTCAGACGTCTGTGGTCCAGCATCTCGTGCTGCCCCTGAGACGCACCCTTGCCCTGGGAGGAACAGTCCACATACTGCCAGGCTCAGTAAAGTACCCAAAACCCTGTCCCATATCTGCAGTCGGAGAGAAAACACTGGTGCCCACTGCGCCTGCCTGCCTTATTAGGGAGGGTGATAGCCCCGAGTTCACAAAGCAAAGGAGTGTTTGAAGTCAGTCTGTGCAGCTGGAGATTTAGTCAAGATTTTTTTAAAGGATATAATTTAGTCAGAGAGAGAAAGAGGCTTATTAAGCAGCTCCAAACTCACTCTCTCTGCTGAGCCTTTGCTAAATTCTGCAAGCCACATTTAGAGCATTTATTTGAGCTCTTTCCAGCTGACATGTGTGGGGGATGGGAGGGGAAGTGCTTCTGGCTGCCGTGCTGCCTACCTCCCCAGCTGTCTTCTCCCCATGAGCTGACTCCTTTATGTTGAAGAGGCTGCTTTGTGGGCTCTCCTCCCAGTACCTGCTTGCTGCTGATAAATGGGGCCACTGGAAAATTGTAGGGGCAGATACAGAGGGAAAGGGACATTCAGAGCTACAGCAGCATCCCAGAACACCCCGAATTCCTGGCTCCCCGCCCTGAGTAGCATCAGTGTAGCTGAACAGCTCCTGCCAGGTGCTGTTTCCAGTCCCCACCAGGAAGAGGACACGAGACATTTCCCAACCTGCTAAGCATCTCAGACCTCAATAAAGACACAGGCTTTAAGGAGCTGAGAAAATAGCTATATCCTTCCTCAGCTAAAGCACTCTTCAGCCTGCGTGCTGCATTGCACAGGTTTCTTATCCTTTTCCACAAAGGACAGTCCTCTCTGGGGGAAGCAGAGCAGATGTTTGGAGGGGGTTTGGATACCCCTGGCAGGCAATTAGCCAGAATAATGCAGTTAATTCTTCTGCTCAGAATCTTTAGGGGAGTTACACAGTCAGGACTTTGCTGTCCCTTCCCACCCAGCATGTGGTTCTTCACTGCTCTTTGCAGAGAAAAGGCTCTAGATGCGGCTGGCATGAACAGAGAGGGGATTAGGTCTGCTTGGAAACTTCCTGTCAAATCTCTCTGTGACAGAAAATGGGGTTTTCATCGCCACTCTTTTTTTTTTTTTTTCTCTCCAAAGCATTTGCTTTCTATACAAAATGTTGAGTTTGTTTGGAAAAAAATCTAGCCAGAAGCTGAAATGTTTTTCTTTCCAGATTTTCATTAAATGTAAACATTTTTTCATGGGATGAAAAACATACTTTCCAGGCAGTTCTTAAAGGGATTTGCTGTAGAGGTGGCTGGACCCAGAGAGACCCTGTGATTCTCTCCAGCTCCCAGCCTGGGAGAGCCTCTGTTGTTTCAGACAAAGAATGAATGGCCCAACAATTGTCTGGTAGCTGTGTACTTGCTAAAATCCAGATGTAGCTTTGGTTTACAGCCACCATCTCAGCCAAATCATCAGCATCAAAATGCTTCTTGGGAGTCTCCTCTCCAAGGGAGAATGCAGATCAAGCCTGCTTAGGCAGGAGAGCTAATGCACCACACAAAGCGTTACAGCCGCAGGCAGGGCCGTTGCTTTTGTCTGACCGGTCGATGCTGTTGGAACATCTCATGGAACTTCAAAGAGATGAAACCTGTCCGGAAACACCTCTCTGCCAGCACTGTCCAGCCAGAAGCACCAGTGTGTATCACCATCAGCCATCCCTCACAGTCGAGGATGATTGTCTTTTATGATTGTCTTATCTGTAGGTTCAAAGATGGCTGACAGGGTCTATCCAGGACTGACAATCTCTGTTGAAGCTTAGGCACATGCTTCTGTGCAGGGTGGGGTAGAAGGACTCTGGGTTCTTGATTCAGTCTGCAACATGCTGATTCTGTTGTTCTTACTCTTCTGTCTTGTGTTGTCTTCAAAAGGTTGGAAAGTACTGAGATCCTTGCAGCACTCTTCCTCCATTTGGGGTGATTCTGGGTGGTAGTCTTGCACAAGTTGATATCAATGTTGCATTTTTTTCAAGATGGCCTTGAGAAAGTCCTTGAAGCACTTTCTCTGCCCTCTTGAATGTATGTCTTGACTGAGCTGGGAGAATTAAACTTGCTTTGGGAGTCTGGGGTTGGACAGCTGGATGATGTGGTCAGCCCAGCACAGCTGGTGTTGGATGATCATCCCCTAAATGCTCATAGTGTTTGCTTGCAAGAGGATGCGAATGCTGGTGCATCTGTCTACCCAATGGATTTGAAGGATCTTTCACAGGCTGCATTTATGGTACTTCTTCAGTGACTTGAGGTGTCTCCTGTAGTCACCACATCTCAGCTCCATCTAGTAAGGTGAGGATCACAGATGCTTGATAAAGCATACGTTCAGTTTCAGATCTGATGTCACAATCTTCAAACACCCATTTCCTCAGGTGTCCAAAGGCTGCACTTGCACATTTGAGGCAATGTTGGATTTCACTGTTAATGTCAGCCTTCTGCAAGAGTTGGCTTCTGCGATACGGGAAATTCTCAACATTCTCCAGAGTCTCATCAAAAATTTGAATTACTGGAGCTTGGGGACTGCTTATTAAGAGCTTGTTGATGGAGGACCTTAGTCTTCTGAATGTTAAGTGTCAGTCCCGGTGGCGGACTGACAGGGGGGAGGAAGGGGGCAGGAGGGGGCCATGGCACCGGCCAGGCCCTTCAGAGATCTTATCGTTCAATGTGACTTTAAGTATTGCTACGGGAATGACGGGTGTGGGGTGGGGAAGAGCACAGCAAATCCCTTTAAGATCTATAGACACACAGCAAATCCCTTTAAGAACTGGCTGGAAAGTACTGGGGGGTGGAGAGAGGCAGGGCACAAATGCAAGCATTGGCCTCCAGGTGCAAGAGCCCCCCGGTACATCACTGGTCAGTCCCATTTTCTTGTATGCCTTAGTAAAGATGTTGATGACTGCCTGAAGTCTGCTTCTGAGTGAGTACAGACTGCAGCAGCATCAGCGTACTGGGGCTTGATGATTGACATTAGAGTGGTCTTAGTTTTGGCTTGGAGTTGGCTGAGATTACGCCGTTGGCCATGCGTTCAGTAGATTAGTTCCACTCCAGCAGGAAGCTTGGTTGTGGTCAGATGTAGCATCACAGTAAGGAATATTGACAAGAGTGTTGGAGCAGTGACATAATTTGCTTAACTCCCATCTTAACCTCAAAGGGATCTGTTATAGATCCATTATTGAGAACCACCATTTGCATACCATCATGAAGCAGGCAAAGAAAGGTGATGAGTTTCAGCAGGCATCTATGCTTCAGAAGGACCCTCCAACAGCGCTTCTTGGTTGACATCGTTGAAGGCTTTTGTGAGGTCAAAGAAGGCTGTTAGGAAGGTTTATGTTGTTCCTGGCATTTTTACTGCAGCTGGAGAGCAGTGAAGATCATTTACTGCAGCTGGAGAGCAGTGAAGATCATGTCAGTTGTGCCTCTTGATGCCCTAAACTCACACTGAGAGCCCAGGAGGAGCATTTCAGCAGGTGGAAGGAGACTGTTCAGGAGGGTTCTCACAATGATTTTTCTTGTGGACAGCAAGGTGATCCCTCTGTAATTTCCCTAGTCATTCCTATCTCCTTTCTTGAAGATTGTCATGATCACGGTGTCCCTGACGTCAGCTGGGATTTCCTCATCATTCCAGATCCTGTGTGTATCATACTGTTTTCAAAGGAGAGGCTTGTACATTGTACCATATGGCATGTTCAGGAAGCTCCACAGGTAGGTCATAGGAGTGAGTGGAAGATGCTTTGCCTGAGAGCTGAAACACCGAATCACTGAAGAAGGAGCTGCCAGGCTGGCTCAGAGCAATGGTCCAACAGGTGCAGTATTCTTTCAGTAGCAGAAGCCAGCATTGTACCTGATATTTCAGATCCTTGGGCACGTGTGCAGTGCTATAGGGTGATGAGGACTTTTAGCCTGGCTCTTCTGCAAATGTTGATTCTCTTCATAAATCCGGTCTCTCTTTGCACTCACACACAGTACCCAAATCTCTGTCCCTTGCCCAGGCCCAGGACCTAGGGAATGTTCATGGTTACCTCCATCATTTCATAGTGGGTTGGGGTGGGAGGCTGGCCACCCCCTGGAGATGTCACAATGTTAACTTCCCTGCTCAAAATGGCTTTTTTCCCCCCAAAGAGCCAGGAGCTGGGGCCGGGTGGTGGATGGGGCCTGTGTTTGGAGTTTCAGCTGATTCAGCAGCAGCTGAATCTCCAAATCAGATTCGGCTAAGATGATTCGGGACAGTGATTCGAATCATGGAATCGAATCACTGGCCCCTGAGTCGGCCACATCTGAAGCAAATACTAGCTGCTTTGCACAGGCCTACTTTACAGGTCCCCCAAAGACAGGGTCTCTGAAACTGGAGGAGAGAATGGGCCCTGGCCCTGAGGCCCATCTTGATAAAAGATTGGAGAGAGGCAGGGTGGTCTAGTGGGTAGGGTATTGTATGGGGACTCCCAAGCTCTGTGATGTGCCTCTGCATACAGAAGCCTCTGCTTCTCCTCTTTCCCTTTCTCCAGCTACACTTCCCTTGTCTATCTACACTTTGCTTTCATGGACACCAGCCTGATGGCAAGAAGACTATGCTATGGGAGGCCATTTGAATCTCTTGTGGAGATATGTCACCTAAAAGCATTCACTGCAATAGGGACAGGTAACCTCAGAGCCACATCCATGTGTGGGGCTGACCCCACTGATTTTTCCTCTCCAGAGCATTGTCCCCACTATATCATATAGCAAGGTAGCTAGTATGCAGTAGTTAAATTACAATATCAGTGAAGACACAGCCTTAGTCTGTGAAGACCCGCAGATAGAAAAAGAAGCAGCTTTCCATTATACAGTCTGCTACTGATGATGCCTTGTCAAACACCGCAGACTGGAGCAAGAGCCTTGTGAGGTGTGTCTGGGTAGAACCTTTTTGTGGTGTCAAGAGTCATAGATACTGCAGTGACTGGGGCCATACATTGGCATAGCGAGACTGATATGGCCATAGGACAGAGGAATCGAGCTGCAGCAGGTGCTGCCAGCTGAGGTCTGTCTCACAGCCTTCGAGCAGGAAGTGTCAGAAAATTGTCTACACCCCTCTGAGTTATGGTTCATGTCCAGAGGCTGATAGGGCTTGCAGTTCACCAGTGTGCGCTCCAAGACCATTTGTAGAAAGATACAGGACGTTCTGTTTTCCCTTGGCACTAGCACTAGCCCTCTCCCCTAGCAGAAAGGGAGGAAGGAAAGTAACACCAGCTCACTTGTGTGGTCCACACTGGGGATCATTTCTGAGAGGCCTGGAGCTCATACTTAATTTTCCTGTCTTGGAAATTAGGCAGAAAATGCTCCAATTGAGCGCAAGGACTCTGCTGTAATTTGGAACGAGCAGATGACATGTACTCATCGGTGGAGGGAAGATGAAAGCTTTTAGAGCTGGTGAGCACCAGCAAAATCTGTGAAAATTCTTCTTTTGTCAGGAATGGTAGATACACAGGCAGATGAAAGACAGATGATAAAATTAGCTCATATGCAAGTCAGAGAGGGAGAGGGAGAGATGATATTTCTCAGAGAACTCCTGGCAGAGAAGGTACGTGAAAATTGTGCTGCCAAGGGAAGGTTGTCTGTGTGCACATGGATGTGTGTTCATGTAAATATGAATATGAACTACTGCATTCCCACTGTAGCCTCCATACCTCAGTACCTGGGTCTTATTTCTGCCTCTGTAATATTCACAAAAGTGCCACAGTAGGTTCAAACTTAAAATAAATAAGCCCTTCACAAATACACAGCACTTCCTTCTCTCTCACACATGTGCATGCTCTTTCGCACTCTCTCTCTTTTACACACATGCATACACACACACACACACCAGGATGACATCACTGTGATGAATACACAGACTGAACCACACTGAAATGCCGGCTCATTCACTCTGTTGAGCATACACATGCCTGCTCCCACAAACCCCTCCTCTTCATCCGTGCAGATTTCCCAGGACTGTGAAATGCCCCAGACTGTTTCAAAGTGCGTCAGAGACCTTGGCAGGTAGCTGGGACCCAAGAGAGGCAACAGTCACTCGGGCAGCTCAGGGTCATAGAAAAGCTGTATGAAATGGCCAAATTTTACTCAAAGAGAAATGTTAATATCAGGTGAGCCCACCCAGGAAAAAATGATGATTCCTCCTGACCTGGATCTCAAAAACAAATTCAAGTTATTTTATTTATTTATTTATTTGTTGAAGATCTGAATATTGAGATCAGATTTTCAGATCCATGTCCCAGCAGAGACGTCCAACTAGCCCTACTCTGGGGGGACTGCAGGGTGGTGGGAAGTTGCGGGGGGGGCGGTGCATACTGTCACAGCGTGCACCAAACTCCAAGATTTCACTTTGAAAGCATGACAGTCAGGGTCCTGTTTCACTTTACATTCCTAAATGCTCTTACTCAGCTTTGTAACTGCCTCCTTGGCATTTATACACAACTAGCAATCTTATGCCACACACTGAACATCCACACAGCTACAGACCATGTGCTGGGAAGACAGGTATGCCGCTCTGCATGCATATGTGCTAGATGAGCCTAAGTCCTGAAATTCTACCTGCCAAAAACCCATGACTAGTGGATGAGTTAGATAAAGTGCAGGGTGGAGGTGGGGGTTGACTCTGGGTTTTCTGCTTCCTGGCTGAGTGTCCTAATCACTAAGATGTTGGGTTAAAACATGAAAGTCTCTTCCTCCCAGTTTTTCCTGGGCCGCAATTTTAGGACTTGAGCTCAGGTGCCTGCACATGAAGTCATGTACTGGCCTAGCTAGAGTGCAACCTACTGAGCTTGCTCAGTAGCCATGTAGCTACTGAGCATTACCTGTCCACACTGCATGCGGAATAGGGCTGTAAACAGTTAGTGAGTGCCAAAAATAGCAGTTAGGTGGTTGAGACCCTGCCATTTGTGTGCATGAAATGGAGTAGGATCCTGGCCTAAATTCTTACCTGTATGATTGCAAAGATGGTTATTGGTGAAGAATGTCTTGCATTCAAAAACGTGTCTAACTTTATTCTAACTACAAAGTTACTCCAATAAAAGATATCACCTAAGAAACCTTTGCCTCTTGCATCATTCCTGGACCATCATGACTACAACATCTAACATTACCATAACATGGAAGTTATCAAAATCTGCCACTTACAATGGAAAATCCACAGCCTGAGGGAAAAAGAAGCCAGACTACACAGCAACATCATTTAAAGTGTTTTTTACTACACTGTGTTGGTTCTTACTGCTCAGACCTGATGAAAAATGCCTTGTATTCAAAAGCTTGTCTAACTCAGTCCCAACAGATTTAGGACCAGTTGGTCCAATAAAAGCTATCACACTAGAAATCCTTCCCTATTGCTAAGATGAAGTGTGAAGGGGATGTAAGTAACAGGACACTGTTGCCGGCCTCAATTTGTAGGCTTTTTGCAATTAGCACTCTGCCAGTTGCCCCATCCACATCAAGGTTAGGGATAGCAGTTACAGATCAACCATTTTAAGTGATTAGAAATTGGTTTAAACCTGTAAAAAAGCAAAAGCTCAGTGCACATAAACCAGTTTCAAACTGGTTTAAGATAAACTAGGTTGAAGGTAGTATCAGGCTTAACTGATCTGGGTCAAACTGGTTTATGAAACTTATGTCCCAGACCCCTTCCTGGTTCAAGTTAAATCACAGCATGTTTTGCAGCCCTGGGCTGGGCTGCCTGCTCCAGCGAGCAGGGCTGGCCCTGCCCCTCTGCTCCCTGGATGGAGCAGTGAGGGCTGACTGACAATGCGGGGGAGGCAAGCCCAGGAAGGGATGCAGCCCAGTCTGTAAGGGTGGGGGCTGCTCTCCTAGGCAAACCATGGCTGGGATCTAGGGCCAGGGCAGGGAGTGTTAAACACCCCTTCCCCTGCTCAAACTTACTGCTGGCTGTGACTGTGGACTACAGCGCAAGGCTAGCTAATGGAAAGCACCCTCATACCACAGTCAGCCTCATCAGCATCTACATGTGCATTGCAGCAGAGTAAATATCTCCACCATAGGAAAGTACTTGTGTCTGGCAGCAGTGCCCTGCTTGTGTCTGGCAGTACTATCCTACAGCAGAGTTAATTAGTTTACTCCATTCTAATAGCACCACATGTGTAGACAGTAATGTTTTACTGCACAGCTAATCAGTCAACTTGGCAGTAAATGTCTCGAGTAGAGGCACCCAGTGGGTTATAATGCTGATGTATCCTTTTTACCCTGGCATTGGCATTTTCTGGTCTAAAAAACACCCTGGCGGCCATCCACATTGGTTCTAGAGCCACCCTTATGGCAGATTCACTCTCCAATATTCCCTTTAAAAGAAACTGTCCTTGTGGGAGTGGGGTGGGGCAATGCACCCTCACAACCCTTTTGTCAATGCAGTGCAGGGCAAATGGGAAGGGCTCTGCCTGCCCTTCTGCTCTTCACCAGCCCTGCAGGAGGGAAGGTAGACAGCATGTCCTAGCAGCATGCAACTGTATCCCACATGGCTTCATGGGACACACTCACTCGTCATCACAATACACTCTGATGAAGGGTCCATTCATCAGAAATTTTTCCAGCCTCTATCGGACAGTGGTGGCAGGTCCCGATGGCTTTAGTGGGGCTGCGCCCATTTTTAGCAGTGGGGAAGCTGGTCCAATGCCTGAAGGCGAGAGATCTTCCTGTTCTCCTCACAACAGAGCCCAAGATATTGTAACATCAGGAGACTCCCTTGTGCTGCATGACACCCACCAGGAGTGAGTCAACAAGAACATTAATAACACAAAGATCCTAGTCACTTTTCCCTCCACCTTTCTCAGTATGCCCCGCCTGGCGTGGGCTCGCTGAGCCATCACACGAGCAGGCATTAGGAGACCAGACTTTGATATCCAAGCTCACCTCACGTTGCTTCATGACCCTGAGACTGCCAGCTCCCCTCTCCGTGCCTCAGTTTCCCAATCTGCCAAACAGGGACAGCAACAGTTTGCTAGGATATGAAGCACTGTGGGCACATCTACACAAGACACTTACTGCACAGTAGCCTTATAATACTGCACAGTAGCGTGCCAGTTAAAAACCTTGCTAATACACTACCGCACAATGTTATTAGGCTTCTGTGCAGTAAGCATCACCAAAAAACCCCCCATGTGCTGGTGCTACTGCGCAGTAACTATAGTTACTATGCATTTAGCTGGTACTTCATTAAGCAAGTACTAAACTAAATGCACAGTAACTACTGCTCATTAATGAACATGCAGACATGCCCTCTGAGAGCTAACAGTTATAATTACCATGTGTCTGTTCCTGTCAGCTGTCTGAGGGAATGGCTGTTTGGTGCTTCGCAACTAGCCAGAGGCCTAATGATGTGGCTGGGTGCCTGGGGAAGCTGCTGCACACAGGCAGTGGCAACTTCCATGTTGCCATCTAGCTACTGGCACCATCATGCAGCTGCAATGGCAGCTGTTTCCACCCTCCCCTCCCCGCTAGCTCAAGACCTGCCCTAGTTATGCCACTGCAGCCAGTCAAAATGTAAGTGGATAATGCCAGGAGCAGAGGTTACTGGTTGGCCGTGCAAAATTTTGCCAGCTGTTTTGTTTCGACACTGTTTCACTCATTTCGAGCTTGAAACAGTGAAACCAAAATGAAACAAAAGTCTTCAAAAGAGCCTTGAAATGAAAAGAGGGCAGTCAAAATGTTTCATAAGTTTCCAAATATTTCATGTTTCGAAGCAGCCAGCCAGGTGGTGGGAGACAGGGGAGAACCAGGGCTGCGATCAGGCTGGGGAAGGACACAGCCCAGCTGACCCCAGCGCTGTAGTTGGACTGGGGAAGGAAGCTCAGAGTTCCCTTCCCCAGCCTGATTGCAGCGCTGCTGAGTTCCCTTCCCCAGTCTGACTGAAACAGCGAAACCATTTTGACAAAATGGAACGGGACAGTGTTTTCAAATGAAACAAAACTCGAAACAAAACCCTGTTCCGTCGAAATATCGAAATGGATGTTGAAGCAGAATGCTGCGTTTCCAACAGCCCTAGTTACTGGGGATGTGTGACTGCTGGAGAAATGCCCTGGAAGGAAGAAAATAGCATTGCTTCTTGCTCAGTAATGCATGACCTGTTCATGACAAATCAGCAATGTCCATGAAAAATGTTGTCTGCGAAAAATCAGCATTCCTAGAAGCCATCTACACTTCCCAGCTGAAATTCCTGCTTCTGGACACGGTGAATCCTCTGAGAATGGTGGCAGAATACAGAGGAATTCCCACTCCTGGGAGCCACCGAAAAAATAAAATTCAACTCTTTCCCCCATCCCTTTCTGAGCCCAGAAATGGCTTTTACTTGTAGAATAATTAGAAATCTAATTCTTATTTCTCCCACTCAGTTAATTGTCTGTGGACAATTTGATTGTAACAGTGTCCAGTGATGCAGAATAACCATCTTATTTCTGCTAGACATTGCCTCTGCAATTAGCACTATTGATTGCATCTTTATGTTCTCTCACCTGCCGGGTCTCAGGAGATCAGAGGTGCTGCTCTCACCTGGGTCATCCACTAACACAGTAATAAGGTTGTGCCCCCGCTTTTGTGGCACTACCACTTGTCCTGTCATGGTCCCCATCAGGCAGTGAGCACGCAGGTGAATGCTACCCAGGTTTCAACATAGTCCATGGGTTCCATCCTTGCTCCACTAGCCCAGAGTCCCCAGGCTTTCACCAAACCAGGCTGAGATACTCCTTAGGAATACATCCAAACATGGTCAGCTTCAAATAGAGAGGGACTCAGTATTATCTTGCAACTAGCCCCTCTCCAGGGAAAATGGCTAGAGCTGGATGCAATCTTTCAGCCAAAATGTTTTCTCAGTCAAAACATGTAGATTTGGCTGCACTGAAATTGTTCATAAATTTGTTCCATTTTGCTGAGCTGTTCATTTAAAAAAATGTAACAAATTTTAAAAATAATGAAACAGTGTAACATTCTCAGAAGGAAATGTTTGGATGTTTTGGTTTAAAACAGCTTTTGATTTTGAAATTTCCTTTTATTTTATTTGCAAAATATGCAAAATATGCAAATCACTTGAAAATTATCAAAATTGAAACAAAATATGCTGATATTTATAGAAACAGAATGCTTGGTTTCATCCAAAATTATTTGTTTTCCAAATGCTCAATTCATGAAAACTTTTGAAAACATTACTTTTCAATTTGACACCAAGTGCATTTATTTCCGATTCTCCATAACTGTCAATGAACTGTGTAGTCCATTATTTGCCCAGTGATGCAAGGATGTAGATCTGTGACTGTCAGTAAATTCCAGCTTTCCTTCCCAGTTGTCTGTGTTCATCTTCTCCCTGGTATGGTACTGCCTGGTGAAGGTTGTGGGCTTCCCATTGCTAGCTTGGGGCTCCCCATCCTGTTGCCTTTCCCCCAGGATCCCCATGCTGGCTGCATGCCCAGGCACCATCCATCTAGCTTGCTTTAATTTGCACCCTCCAAGCCCCACAGCTCTTGTCCTTTTGGCTGCCCAGTGGCCCAGCTTCATATGGGAACCTGGAGAGTATTGTGGGTATCGCCTAGCCTTTAGTTTGGTGCTTAGAGCACTTTTTCAGGAAGTGGGAGATGAGGGTTCAAAATTTCTCTGGATTGCGAGGGGCTGAGACCTCCGGCTCCCTAACAGTAAACTAGACAGAAAGTCACAGAGATGACTGTTTCCTGAGGGCTGCTGTAGCCTGATCATTCAATCCCTGTGTGGCCCCACACCACGAGCCTGGCACATTATTGGGAGATAATGGTTTCTCGTGCTTTCTACAGAGTTCAGAACTCCAAGCTCAAAGGACAATCTTTGGGGTGCTAAGCATGCTGGATCCCTTCTCCCCTCCCTCCAATCCCATTGCCAGCTGGTATTCGCCGAACCTTAGTTGTGAGTGACTAACACGGAGAGCATGAAGCATTCCCTTCACACCAGACCTGAGTGTTAGCCCACAAATGGTATATGAAGAGTTCTGCAAAATGTGACTGTGGCAATGCTGACCAGACTAGGGACCACACAACAACACTCTGCCCCCTATACAAATTTGATGGTGACATTGCAGTGATACATTCCCTTGACCTCAGAAGCATTAGACTGGTTACTAACCTTAAACTGGACTTCCTTGTTACTTCACATCAGCCATATGGAAGAAGCGTGTGGTTAGAAGCAGTGCTTTCTCTCAGAGAGGATGGCATCCCCATCCCCCCTGTGCTGGGGATGACAATTCCGGGAGTGCGGAGGAGAATTTTCTCATGCAATGAATTGAATCACTACCTGAAAAGTTAACAATTCTGGTCTAAGGAAGGTTTTGGCTCCAAAGTCCAGATGGCTCCAGTAGCGGAGAGCTTTCCAGAGCAATAGGAAATTGGCATAAATAGCAGATTGTGCAATTAATTTCACCCACACCAGATTTTTATCCACACGGAAACTTCACAATTATAACCAGAGCCCTGTCTCTAGTCCCATAATCTTTAACTACCAGGGATCTGATTTAGCTTAATCCCAAAATAGTCAAGCCCCTTGACCATAGATGCCTTTGGCATGGTCTCCTGTAAACACACCTCACCCAGCACTCAGGGCATGCTTGCTCCCAGGTGAATTTTAAAAAGGGGAAGAAGGTATAATGCTTCATACCCTGCAGAGAAACACTGCCACCACAACACTGCATGGGCTCCAATGGTTCTGTCAGAGTAAATCAAGAGTAATCTACTGGAACTGCAGTGACACAGGAGAGAGCAGTCTGCCCAATGTTTGAGATTACTTTGGTAGGTAACACCACCCCCTTGGAGGGTGACCACTCACTGTTAATTAGGCAGGACAGCCCCAGAACGGGAACATCAAGTCCCAGTCCTGGGCTGCATGACTTTAGGAAAGTATTTGTCCTGGATTTGTAGTGTCGTGCAGGGATTAGGAAACAGTGAGTTTCCTTTGCAGGCTGCCAGCATTCCAGCCTGCAAGGGGTTGCTTGAGACTACTGGGAGCAGGACGCAGGGGGTACCACATGCATGTGCATGTCTGCGTGCATGCATATGGCCAGGAATACAGCAGACAGCGTGGAGAGCAGCTCCCTGCAGGTAAGTCTATGAGGGAAGGGGGCCTAGGGAGGTATGGGGAGGGCAGATCGAGGTCCTCACATTGAGGGAGGGCATGGGGCAGGGGCTGGAGGTGCTGCCCAGCTAGGGTGCTACATGGGGCCTGGGGCTGGGGCAGGGAGCAGGATGGAGGCATGGATGACTTATCCAGGAGGTTGGAGGGGGTGCAGCTCCCCACCACTGCACACAGCTCCCCGGGGGGCATGTGCCCCCTCAGATTTGTGCAAGAGGCAGGCATGGATGCGGACTGCCCACTGCAGGCTAGGGGCTCCCTGCACTGCTGCTTTTCCCCCGGGAGCCCTGTGCTGGCTGCATGCCTAGGCACCATCCATCTAGCTTGCTTTAGTTTGCACCCTCCAAGCCCCACATCTCTTCTTGCTTTGGATGCCTGGTGGCCCATCTTGATATGGGAAGCTGGAAAGTATTGTGGGCATTGCCTAGCCTTTAGCTTGGTGCTTAGAGCACTTTTTCAGGAAGTAGGGTTCCAAATTCCTCTGGATTGAGAAGGGCCTAGACCTCCTGCTCCCTAACAGTAAACTAGTGAGCTAAAATGTAAGTGGTCACTTAATGTATTTTTTTCCCCCACTGCGCTTTTGAGGACTAGCCTGCTGTTGCACACAGACCCAAGCATTCCTATTCTGCCCTGGTGCCTGCATAGCCTTCTGAGGCCATGAAGGTGAAACAGGATTTGCTCTTAGAGCCAAAAGCCCAAGCTTCTGCCATTGATACTAGCAACTCTACCAGCTTCTAGAGTTCTACCAGGCATCATCTACATGAAAAGGCAACTCTACCAGCTTCTAGCTAGCAGAAGCAGTCTTTTGTCCTCTTTATGGATTTGGGTTATGGGGGAGGGCCCAAAGCTCATGGGTGCATGTCCTGAGTGTGAAGTTCCCAGAAATTCAAATCTTTGAGGAAACAGGAGCAGAGAAATTCTCTGAAGGTGCACAGGTGCATCTCTGTTTTATATGTGGTTGTCATCACCTGTCCTGTTCTGCGGCCTGCAGCATGAGGAATAAATGCCCATAGGTGAGAACCTGTTCCTCTTACAGCCTTCACAGCAACTCTTCCCAGCTTCCAGACCCATTGGAGCAGACATGGCTGCACAGTGACAGTGAGGTCAGGAGCAGCTCCCCAGAACAGAGAGGCGCTAACAAGGAATTAGCATCCAGATCTATAAAACACTTGGTACCAATTATTATAATGTACTGATTAAGGGAACTCAATAGTCCTGCTGGTGGTTAATGGTAGTAATTACCCAGATATGACTACAGTGGCAATATTAATAACTCTGGGCCATTAGTATTTGTGAGCGATGACACCGTACATAATCCATTATCATCTTTCCCATGTCATCCTTCTCCCTCGGTTTCACAGACCTCTCTGAACAGTCCTAGAAGATGTTGTGTTGGTGAAAAGTGCTAGGATTGTGCTCCGGAGACTGTAGGCCCAGTCTGGGCCATATCAGGACAACCCATATCTCCCTTCCATTCTTTAGTCTCGGCACAGAGGGACCAGCTTCATGAGAGTGCAGAGTCCAGGAGAAGACTGTTGGAAAACTTTCCAATCCAAATAATTAATTTCTATCTCAACCAGTTTGATTTTTTTGAGTTAAATCTATATGCTTTCTCCAAGAATTGTGTGTTTGCATTTAAAAACCAGAATGCCTGAATACTGCAATATGTTGATTTGGAAAGGCAGCTATGGGAGCATAGAGAAGTTACAGGTCTGGTTCCTCTGCTTGAGGTCATCTCCCATGAGGCATCACAGCCATGTGAACATCATAGTGCACGGCTTTCTTTCTGGAGGGGAGAGTGTAGTGCCTCATAGAAGATCTAGTAGGGGCGACTGTGAGCACGAGGCACGATCTATATATCTCACGAAGCACTGAGAAAGTATATTAAAATCAAAATAGTTTGGTTTTCTGCCACATATTCTGAATTTCAGTTTTCAATGAAAATTTTAACGCTCTGTGGACCCTTCCCCCATTCACTGAATAGCTATGCTCCAGAGCCTCTTTACCCATGGGCTATTCTGCACTGGGCTCCCAGTCCACCCTAAGTGGGCTTTCCATTAGTGAAGAGCCAGATTAAATTGCTTTGGAGTCAATGGCAGAGCTCCTAGACCTCAAGAGTTTCCAAGGGCGTCCTCTGGGTCACTGAGTGGTGCCAACCCAGGCATGGCTGTCTCTGCCCTATCCTTAGTCCTTGCAGGGCTCAAAAAGAGAGTTGGCTGGGAAGCTGTGGTGGCAGGTAGCAGCAACAAAACCACCTCCACTGTCAGAAATCCCTCTGGAGTCCCTCCAAAATTCAAAGGACCTAGTGCCACAAAATCCACCTGGGATCCCTGCAGGAAAAGAATCCCGAGCCACCTGCAGCCCAGAAAATCTCGCCAGGGCAAATGCTCGACACTGTCCGTTGGCTATCTTCGTAAAAGGGAAGAGCTGGGAAGGAGTTTTTAATCAAAATTTTGATTTGCTTTTCCACGATTAGGCATCCAGCATGCCCCTCCCACGCTCAGCTTGGAAGAATCTGACTCAAGGGAATCATATTTCTGTCCCCTGCAGGTGTGTTTCTCTTAGAAGGAGAAATGTATTACATGCAGGTGTTTCTTTGGTGCAACCCTGTTTATTTACCAAAAAAAACCAGAAACAAAGGCCTGTTTCCTGAACACAGTACGGATAAGGCAACGCAAAGCAGTTTCTTTAGTAACAATTCTAAATCTCTTTCCAGCTAGCACTCTGCCCAGAAAGCTCTTCTTCAGGACTGTGTTACCAGTGCTTCTGTGGCTCTCTCTTATTACCTTCCCCTCTGTTTATGGCTCACAAGAAGCATACTCCTGCATCAAACAATAATCAGCCCCTGCCCTGGCATTCAGCCACCAGGACACCCCCCTTAAAGCCCATGACAGCTCCAGCCTTGCCACACTGGTCTGTGATTTGGACAGAGGGCTTCTCTTCTATTAGCTAAGGGGCAACTACATGCTTCCTCATTAGCCTGAATGGAAGTCCACAATCATATTGAAGCTCTGGTTTCAGCTAAGTATGCGATGGCCCAAGACATAAAGACTGACTTCCTGAGTGTGACCCGAAGTCCAGTATAACAATAAGGATGCAGTAGTTTTCCATTCTGCCCTTTTAAAATCCTCCAAACAGTGGAGAGTCTGGAGACAGGGAAAGCAGGGTCCATGCCACAGCAACCATATATCCATTTTCCCAGCCTTACTCAGAATATTGCGGAGAACTTCATCATCCAGGCGCTGTGGCTCAGTCATAATGATGGGAGCATTTAGCACACATGCACGTAGTATTCAAACACTCCTCTAGACAAAAACACCCTGTCACCCAGGTGACATGCCTCTTACAGGTCGTTAATTTAGCAGCAGCAGCAGCATGAAGCCCCTGGAATCTAGGTTACCATTTGCAGTCAGACATCCGTGGCGGCTTGCAGAAACATGAGGCTCACTGGAGGGGGAGGGAAACATGAAGGGTTTGGCTTCTACCTTAGTGCCTTGCTCTAAATGGCAGTACCGCTTCTCCTGTGGCTCCAGCTGCAGGGACTGAGGCAGAATCTCAACATTTAAGATAGTGAATGACACCCACCCTCACAGGAGCCTCGAGACTTAAATACTCTAGTTATATTTCCATAGGAAATTCTGACATTTTTTTCCTTATCATCAACTTTCCCCACAAACCTGCCCATCATCTACATGAAAAAAACCCACAAAGTAAAAACCTGAAAGAAAAGGCTGAGTTTTTAACTCCCACTTCCTACGTGTTTGATTCTCTGTAAACACGCATGCCTTTCTGAGACTCCAAACAGGTTTGGGGTTTGTTTGGCTTTTTTAACGATAAACTTAATATGTTTGCCCCACAATTCTCTAGTTTCCTGTTTTTCATCCTAAATGGAAATGTTGTCAAAAATGAAAATTTACTGCACATTTTTTGTTTGCAATGAATGACATGCCATTTTTTTCCTGTCAAAGCTGGTGCCCAATCAGCTCCACTCGTGACATCCAAGACCTGCAAGAGGGGAGGCTTTCGAAACGGGAGACACTTCCTCCCTATCTGCCTGTTATGTGTCTAATTGGCACAGCGATAGCAGAGAGTGCCTGCTGCTTGCCCGGGGGGGTGTGCCCCTGGACTGTGGCAGTGCTGCATTATGTCCTGTTTACACTATCACTTGTTTGCACCCATTTGTGACACTGTTGCCAAATGCAGCTGCACACATCATACTGAGTTTATAGGCCTAATCATTCTCCAGGCCTAATCATTCTCTGAAGTTGCCTCTGTTTCACAGAGGTATCTGACATTTTTGTAGTAAGGTCATTTGTGACACACTTCCAAACCCTCCTTTTAGTCCGTACACAACAGGATAGTTTTTATGATGGTGCAAGCCGGGCCTTTCTTTCTGACCCGGTGAGTGTCTTTCTTACCTGTGTGGCCTAGTGGTTAGATCACTAGACTCAAATCCTAGCTTTGCCACTGACTTGCTGGGTGACCATGGGCCAGTCACTTTACCTCCCTGCAGTTCAGCGTCCCCATCTGGATAGTAGAGAATATGGCACTGACCAACTCTGAAAACAGCTTGAGACCTACCGATGGCAAGCACAATACAGGAGTTAGGTTTTGAGCTCTCCCTTTTGACTTACACAGAAGATTTGTACTGGCCTGTTCATTATGCACACTCACCCCCCATACTGCTTCTCTCCCAGCTCGAGACCACAGACCTCACTGCCCTTGCATCTGGGGGTTGTGGGGGAGGGCTTTGAATTTTGAACCCAAACACAGATCTGTAGTTTGTGAATGTCCTGTATTTCTAAATGGGTAGAAACCAACCCTGGCTGGAAAGCTCTGGGGATGCCGAGGGATCGGGCCCTAGCTGTCCGGGGGCACATGCTGTGCAGCATGCTAGGACTTTGGGCCGGGGTTTGTCTCTGTGCATTCTCTCTGCTCTCTTCCCAGGCTACAGCAGCCTCGAGCCAAATCCTGTGACTGGGGCTTAGAAAAGGCCGGCTAATTTTATGATCAATAATAACATTGGTAGTTATTCTTGTCAAGAGAAGGTTAATTGCATCTCCTGCCCAGGGGCGCCAGCTAATCACCACAGGGGCCAGGAAGGAATTTTCCGCCTGTGTTCAGCATTTCACAACTGACTAGGTGCATGATGTGGAGTTTTCTCCATCTCTCGAAACATCAGGCGCTGGCAGCTGTGGGAGGCAGGAGACCGGGGCAGATGGATCGCTGGCTTGACCCTGGACACAAACCCAGCCCTCCCACCGCTCAGAGAGTTCAGCTCAGCTCTGTCTTTTCCCACTGTCCCCTCTCTGGGTTTGCTCTCTTCTGTTTAATCACCAAGTGATCTTACAGTCCCATGAGCAGCTTTGATGTGGAGAGGAGGTCCCTCCATTGCAGCTTCCCTGCAAGTCTCCTGTTGAGACCGTAAGAGCAGGGGTCTTGGAGCGAACTGCTGCTCAGCCCCAGTGAAGCTCTGCCCGCACCGCAGAGCTCGTGTGGGCCTGCCCAAACTCTTCAGAGTCAGCCAGCCCTCAGGACTAAGGGGCACATCTTCCCATGATTTTGATGGCCAAGTGGCTGCTCTACAATCAGCCCTGCTGTGACTCTAGCTGGCAGTAAAGGTTTATGATTCGAGGCTGCAATGAGAAATAAGGCCATTATGTGTCAGGCAGTGAGGCTGCTACAGGCTGAGCACCCGGTACAGTGAACAGTCACAACCTCCAGCAGGCAACAGCTCACGCAGTGTCTCAGCTGTGACAGCTGGAACAAGGATGGTCTTTATTAGAGTGGGTCTGGACTTCCGCCACCCTGCAGCAGATCAGGCGAGGTCACAGCAGCAGAGCTGAAAGTAAAGGCATCTCTGAGGGACATTTACAAACTCCCAGGCAAGAAGTACAGCACAAAGATCCCCTGTGCCTGGGAGCAGCTGGCAGAGCCCTATTCCTGTCTGTCCCCTTCCCTGTCCCTGATTTGTATATAAGGCTGTCCCCATGGCCTGGCTCTCGGCCTAGTGACTGTGACCTACTTACACAAGTAGACCTAGTTTTAGCTTAATACCTCTCCTGAGCAATCATGCAGTTCAGTCTGTTGCTCCGGGGGGTGCTGTGTGCTCCAAACACAATGGCCTCGGTCAGCACGCCCAGGGACCTCGATAAAGCCTGTGCCAGCTTGCTCTTCACTGCTTCAGGACTAATATCTAGATCTCCAGTTCTCAGTCCTGCAGCCCCCCATTCACAGCATGCAGACCCTAGATGCCTCGGGCAGAGCTAGCTGCTGGCCCAGTCTCCAGCTTTTTGCCTTCTTGATTTTTGTTTAGTGGGGCACTGTGTTGCTACACTTTATGAACCCTCAGCTGGTTCAGAGAGTCAATGCCTCTGTTTATCCATGGTGTAGCTGATGCTCTGCAAATGATAAGGAAGGCCCTCCTCACATCTCCACCAAGATGCAGCTCTGAGTCTGGGACTTAAAGGGAATTAATTATCCTGTACCGGGCCCTCCTGTGCCTTTTGCTGAAGCTGTCAATGGAAACTGAGGACAGTGAGTGCACCTGAGCAGGTGGAGACTGCGCTTGGAGGGTCTGACATGGAGTACAGAGGAAAAGGCTGCATCCATCTGTTACACACGAGGGTGCATTGTGCCTCCCACATTTGAAACAGTCTGGAGTTGCTGCTCGTTTGAGCTGTGGAAACAGCAGGTTGAGCAGTTTGTGAGTCCAGCCTCGTGTCGTGAGCCCCCTCTGTAGCCTCTGCCAGCAGCTGGTGCCACTCTTGACCGGCCTGCTAGCAGCTGGGCTGGTTGGTAGCCCAAGGCAATGGTTTGCCCTAATCAGATGGACCTGAGCTGCGAATGTTGGACTCAGTGTCTGGGCAGAGTAGAATTCCAATTTTCCCCTGTTTTTGACTACTTTCTGTGTAGGGGCATAGAGATAAGGGGCAGGAGGGGTGACTGGCCCAAGCTGCCCTTTGAACAGAGGCTGGCCATGCCCCCTTCTGTCCTGCCAGGGCATGCTGTCTGTAGCAGAACATCCCCCAGATGTGGCAGGGTGTGATTTCAAAGGGGCAAGATTTTCATTCAGCTGTACAAACCCCTGTCTGGGTTGGTGGCCCAGTGCCACAACTGACGCCTGTTTCCTTAGCTCTCTCTTGGGCAGCCTTCAGGGCATGTCTGTCCTCACCCTTGCTTCCAACATACCTGGGAGGATGTGCTCCCTCAGGTTGCTTCGGGGAGACTGTATTAGGACCTGGGGTTAGAACCACGGTGCATCCTCCACGGCACATACATGTGCGCACCTGGAGAGAGCATGCACACAGACATACACAGAAACAACCTGTATGAACGGATATTTGTGCTCATGTGCCTATTCATACATGGGCACAGCATGTGGATGAACTCACGCACACACCCGGACACCCACATTTGTACGGATGCAAACACAGATTCTCATCTCCCTCGCTTCCTGCTTCAGACACCGGGGACCTACACGACTGCCAGCCCATGTTGTGGGGTAGAGGACTATGCCAGTGCAGCCTGTTAGGCAGCAGTCAAGTGTGGGTTGCGGGGCTGGTGCTATGGAGTGTGAGCCCTGCTGAATATGTATATAAAATAATGATGACAGGAGGTTGGAGCGCCATTCCCCAATTGCAGCGTGGGGCTGTCTGGGTTTAATGGCCTGAGGTTGCTCTGCTCCTCGCCTCCCCAGTTCACTGAAGTCATGTCTAAGCGAGCGCTGCTTTGGGAAGGAGACAGCAGCCTGCATCCCGGCTGTTGCTATGCAGCGGGGGAGGAGGCTGTCACTCAGGTTTTGTGTTCTTGCTGCCCTGTGCCCCCTCGGCTTCCTCACTGCTGCCCAGCGCTCCCACAGCAGTGCTCAGGAGCAACACCCGCAGCATGGAGGGGAAAAAGAGACAAGGTCAGCCTGTTCCAAGGTGTGTGTGCACAGCACACGCACACACACGCAAGCACACAGCCTCAGGCCCAGGCAGGGTGGCTCTGGCTGCTGGTGTATGCAGGTGGGGAGGGGAGTCTGCCACTCTGGGTAAAGGGAATAATAAGGTAATTACAGGCTGTGTATTCAGCATAAAGGCAGCGTCTCGTTGCTAGGCAAGCGATGAGTTGTCAGGAACCCCCCGCCACCCCACATTGCCAATGAAATGCCATCTGGAGATGTATGACCCTCCCCTGGGGGCAAGCAAGGGGCTGCAAACTACAGGCACTGGGGTGCTTTGCATAGCTGTGCCCACGCAGAAGAACCTGGTCAGAGAAACAACCTTAAAGCGCATCTTGGCATTCAGCCTGACCACCCATCCCATCCCTGACATACCGCTGAACCCCAGCGACAGCAGCAGCCTCCCCATACCAGGAGTTAATTTTGATTTGATTTAGACCTTGGACATTTTTCTATCCTCCCTGTTCTTCATAGTAGCCATCACCTTCACCATCACTGCCAGCATTGCCAAAGCAGGGGAGGCGATCTGGTCATAGGGCAGGAAAATGCCCAGGGCTATGTTGTGAGGCTGACGTAGGGGTCCCACTGTTCCCCAGAAAGAGACAGGAAGCAAAGTGTTACCCAGTGCGACAGACAGTTGTGTGGGGGTCACACTCACACTGTCTGCAGCATCCATGAAAGGCCACCCAAGCTCTTCTGCTCTTGTAACTTGAATATGTATTTGCATTGTGACACCCCAAGCAAACTGGGGCTTGAAATACCCTGGCCTGTGCCCATTCAAACCAGACTGAGTCCCATAGGCATCCAGCATGCGTCCATTGTCCATACCTGCTTGCAAGTTGACTGAGGGCTGATTTGTAAAGACCTGGCAGGACTCACTGTAGTTCCTCACTGTGCGGCTGAATTAGATGACCTCATGAGGTTCCTTCTAGCTCTGCTTTCCTGTGGTCCTGAGAAGTGGATGTCACATCACAGAACTGGAAAGCTCTGTGCCAGTAACAAACCACGTGCAACCTTCAACGGAGAACTCCCACGCTCCGCTCCCCCTCCTTCCCACCCCTACCACAAGGTCCCCTGCAGAGCAGGGAACGTCCGGCATGGCCAGGTTCACACTTGTCCTTAGGTAGCAGCATAGGTACAAGGCCTGGGCAGAAGGTGCAGAGATGGGAGTTCTCTGCACACGCCCAGAGACTGAGCTTTGTCCACGTAGTCACAAGTTTCTACTGGTATCTCAGTGATTCCTCCCGGTGCAGGAATTAGAGGGGTCCAAGCATTCACTATCTCCTCACTGCCAGCCCCAGAAGCAGTGCCATTCTGTGCAGCGTCTGACTGAGTCATACACAGCTTTCCCTCCCATACCCCAGTCAACACAATGCCCTCTTGCCCTGCCACCGCTTGGCATTCTGGAGCTGGACTGAGGGGGCAGGCACCAAGTGTCAACCCAGAGGACATCAGTTTGCATGCCCAGAAAGCAAGTCTAGTGTGGGGGAAACCAGAGACCTCCTTTCAGCTCCACCTTTCTAATTGCATTTTTCTTTATTAGTCAATGGTACAACTAGCACTTTAGAGCATGTGTCAGGACCAAAATCTGCTGTCCTGGCACTTCAGGAATCCATGTTAAGGTTTTGTATGAGGAATTAGCACAGCTTCCTGTCCCCCTCTGCAGATCCTCGTTTGGAAGTCTATGCCTCTGCAAAGCCAGGAAAAGGTTAGACGCAGCATTAGCAGCACCAGAGCTGATGACTGCAGTGTCTCCCTGCCTCTCGGGAGTCATAAAGGCCTGTTGGGTGGTAAACGGCTAATCAGCCTGATGATGGCTGGTTATTTAATCTTGTGATTAATCTCTGTGCACTCCTTTCTGCTGCAGCCACTGTGCAGGCAAGGAGAGGGGGGCAACAGGAGCCCTGTATCCCACATACCGCAGCTGATTTCTACCCTGTTTGCACATAGCCTCCAAGGTCAGAAAGGGCCTCAGCCCTTGGGCCTTGACCCAACAGTCAGGCAACTATACCATGCTGAGCCATTGCTGCAGTGTCAGGATGTGAAGCTTTGACAGGGGCTGTAAATTGTCAGGCCCCGTAAAGCATTTAATGATTTTGAATTTATCTGCATCGATAAATACATGACAAGGTAACAGTCAAATAAATACCCATTAGTGCGCTCACTCGCTTTTTTTTTAATTATGAGCCTGGGTGTAACCAATCATTTTCTGCTAAACAAGCGCTACAGGAAATCTTCATTAGCACAGGGTCCAGACAGGGTGATCGCAACATCCCAAGGAAAAGAGAAACAGGAAAGGTTTGGTTGATGCACTGACTGACCCCATCCTTTGCCTTTTTGGTCTCCCATCAAATAGAAAAAAACATTGTCTAGCCATCCCCATTTTAACATGTCTGCTTAAGAGTTTCTAATTAAAAAAAGAGTAAGGATAAGTATTTTCAATCTGTGTTTCAAATATTAGAAGCAGCCTGGGACTAAAGAAACACCCCACATTTCATGAATTTCTAATGTTTGAACCCAGAACCTGATTTTTGCAGGACGTCAAGTGCTTGGAGCCTCAGTGGATATATAGAAGCATTTTGCTAACTCTCCTTGGCCTCCAGACCACATAGGTTACACTCTCTCCATTTCAGAAGTAAAAAAAGCCCGAGTATCTTTAAGGCAGAGGCATCAACTTGGTTTGACCCTCATGTGCTAGATCCAGATCACAGAGGTCCTTCTGGGCTGGAGCCTGTCCTACATTTGGCGAACAGCCTCCAGTAGCTACAGGGGTTCATGCAGCTGTTGGCCATCCCCTGCTGCTATAAGATGCCTGCAGTGGGGCTCTTTGCCTTGGATTTTTGCAGTGGGTCTAGCCCCTGTCCACCTCAGTCCCAGATTTTTGCCCCCACTAGAAACTCCATGTACTAGATCCAGCCTACAGGCTATATGTTTGACACCCCTGCTTTAAGGAAATGAAGAGTTAGAGGAGGCACATGAGACCTTAGGATGGGATCCTAAGAACAGTTCAGCCTCGGGCAAAATGCCCATTACTTCAGTATAGAGAAAGAAAAACTAAGGGCACTGACCAAAAAAATGACATTTTGTCATGTGATTGGCCCCCTGAAGTGCTCCACAGCCATGCCCTGACAGAAGTGCACAGCTGCAGAGTGCTTTAAACGTGCCTGGTCATCTGACAATCCGAACCCTCATTACATGAAGGTTTAGATGAAGATGCTCCAAAGCGGAGCACCTTTACTAACTTCTGTCCGTTCCTGCTGGGAGCAAGGCTGGGCTGATGCATCCAAGCCCACCCTCGGTGCTATCTTCAGAGTGGGAGGGGGGGAAGGGAGGGGAGGGAGCTCAGTCTGGGGTTTGCCCAGCTTATGCTGGAAGGTGGGGTGGGTGGCTTATTCGAGACCCTTGAAGTGGGAGGCTCCAATCTACTCACCCCACCCCTCAGCGCAGGCTGGGTAACCCCCACCCTGAGCTCCCTCCCCTCCTTTCTCCCCTCTCTCATCATGAAGACAGTACTGGAGCTGGGGGGTGTTGGGGGGGGTCAGGATAAGGGAGAGAGGCTGAAGACATGCAGCTGGTCCAAAGTGAAGCTTGATCCCCAAGCCCCCAGACCCAACAGCAAATATCTCTTGGGTTGGGAGGATCACTGTAACACATGGCACAACTTGTGAAGCACCATGAGTTACAGCAGGGAGCTGCATGTCTGTCAGCTTCCTCGGAGAAAGGGTGATTTGGGATATAATCCCATGCTCTGTTGAGGGCAAAGGGAGACCACCAGCAGTTTATTTTGTCTTTACAGTGGCACCAAGCAGCTCCCCAGATGTCATGTGATTGACATCCCAGTTCAGATTCGACAGGTAAGAGTCCTTAACACCTTACCCTGTCCTGCCTCATGGCCAGGGTGAGTGGGGCACAGTGAAGAGCCAGCAATGTACCTGGATATCTATTATTTCGTAAGAAAGAGCAGATACCTGGCCTGCTGCAAATCATGCTTTGTAGGAGATGCTTGTCTTCCTGATTTCCTGGAGACGTGCTTGAAGAGCCAGCTGGACACCCTTTCCCCCAAGCCTTCACTTCCTTGCTGCTGTCTCCAGGAAAAATAAAGGAGAAGGAGAGGGATAATGATATGGTGGGTTCTTCCAGAGCCAGTATTCACACTACTGCACTGGGAGAGCAGTTAGCAGAGACTTTGGCCACTTCTGCCCATGAGGGATCTTGGAAGCAAACGTCAGAGCCTTTGGCACTGGCTGCTGACAAGCCGTGTTTGCTAAACTGCAGGTCGCCCCTCATGATTATGTGCTCTCCTTTGAGGGCACTGGCTCTGCTTGCCTCCCTCCACAATGGGCAGGCAATGAGATTTTAGGTTATGCAGAGCACCCATACCTGCCCAAATCAGCAACACTGAGAGTAAAATCCTGCCCTGACCAGCTGCTGGTTGCTCACAAGAAGCCACGAAAAACAGGATTTTAAAAAGAAAGAATAGGACAAATAGATGCTTTGGATTCATAAAGCATAATTTTTCCTGCTCCAGAATAACCTCACGCACCAGCAGGGGCCTTGTTGCTAGCACCTCTTGCTGCAGGCAATATAAAATACTTGCAAGACACACATGCAGCATAAAGAATTTAGCACAAACACAGTCCATACTTTCCTGTCTGCTCCCATTCAAGGGATTACTCTAGATAGATGAAAGGGTTTGCAGGATCAGGCTATTATGGTATTTTGCATTGTGCCTCTTGGCCAGTTACTGCTTTCATTAGATTTAATCTGGAGACATTTTACCGAGGGCGGTGGAAATGATCCAGGTTCTGCTGCTGTAACTGAGAGCAAGAGCCAGCCTGTGTTGCTGGAACTGCTTTTCACACCAATCTGATTCTTGTGCAATGCTGTTGATGGTGTGGCATTACTTCTGTTTGTGAAAGGAGAATTGGGCCCTCTCCGTGTAAACTGAGAATTCTTCAATTGTATTTGCAGCTGGGCAAAATGTTTTCAACAGAGCAGTTTCCGACTGGAGTGTCTAGGTCTGTCGAAAGCTAAACCTTTCATGGGCCTGTGTCACTTCTAATGAAGATTTCTGCAAAGAAGTGTTGAAATTACTCATTAGGAATTTTTTTTTCTTTTTTTTCTTGATAACATCCAAATTTTTTGTTTCACTCAAGCAGAGACATTTCAGTTAAGCATTTTGTCCTTTTGCTTCATTTAATTTCATTTGGAACTGTGTCTGACCATATTAATTTTAATAATGCTACATGTGATAGTTAATATTTTATATTATGGAACAGCATTTCGACGTTACCAAAACAAAATAGTTTGATATTTCAGAACAGGGTTTTTTCCCCCCAGATTTTCTGGGTTTTTATCAAAATTTGGATTTTCATGCTGTAGTGTCAACATTTTGGGATTCCCTTTGCAGTGGGAATTCTGCTTTCTAAGTAGCCCTGCATGCACTTACTGAGGCAACCCAGAGAAATAAAGGCCTGGTGTCCCTAAGGGAGGTGAGCCCTTTGCTCTCAGAAGGCACCTCGGTAGCTGTAGTATAACTACGGGAGGGAAACTAGGGTATGAGTCCTGGGTGTTGAATTAGAGGGGGTGAAGAACAAAGCCAACACCACTGCTGCCCCAGCCACCGCTACCCAGGTCACAGATGCATCTTGTCACACCTCTGCTCTGTAGTGACCTCTCTGTGGCAATGCAGACCTTCCTTCCTTCCCAGGCTCCTGGGAAAAAGGAGGCAGTGAGGAGCCTCATTTGATTCTTCCCAAAATCAAGTCTGTCCAGGCTCCTGCTATTGCTGTGCCAGCCCTAGAAGAGCACAGAGGTAGAGGGCTTAGCCCAATACCAGAAGACAGAAGAGCAGACTTTCTACTTCCTCACACAGCCCCATGGCATCTATTCACACTCCCTGTCCGCTGGGAGGCACTGGTGCCTGCTGGTCCTGATATCATGGGGCAACCACTCACCTAACCCCACTTTGTCTGACACTTGAGAGACCTGGTGAGGCCTCTGTCCAGTGAGACGTGTTGGACTTCAAGCAGGGGGTAGGATTTAGGAGGTAGTCAAACCGCCCATGTCTGCATACCCTCATAAAGCACCGGAGAGGCTCAGCCACCATGCCCTACGTGTACCACCTGCCATTTCCAATTACTACAGCTCCCTAAGTGCGGCCTGCCAGGCACCCACCCCTTGCTTGGCAATGTCACCATTATTAATGCTGATAGATTAAGAATGGGGTTTAATGGATATTTATGATCTCCATCACATTTTATTACCACTTGTCCTTTCACAACATGGACAGTACTGCTGCCATGTGCCCACGCCTCCCCACCAGGCAGTGGGCAGAGAGGAGGCATTTGAAGGGATTATCAAAAGCACAGCTGAGGAGCAGCCTGCATGCTAATATCCTTACTGTCACAGGCATCCACTTCTTTTTGTAGGGTGCTCTGGGCAGAAGTTATTTCCTTTATATAGAAACTGGCCAGCGGCCTGTGAGCACTACACTATGTGGGTCTTGCAGGATCCATGTTGCAGCAAGCAGTTAGCCACCTTCCTGCTGATTGGTATCCCTTTCATGACAGATGGGTATACTGAAGTGTAAAGCCATTCAAACCCAGTTTTGTGAAATCACTATTTTGTCTTGCATATTTCCATCTCCTGGCCACCAACTCAGGGCGGCTTTGTGGATGTGTGCAAATCTGGACAGAGCAGCCAAACTTGTGGGCTATATGACTGAGGCTTTTGGGATCACCCAGACCCAGGGGTGCCCCAAACCACAGGAAGCTTTGGGCCCTGAGCTGCTTGCCAAAGGTTATATAACCAGCCACAGGATTAGGAATCACAGGTCAGGGGACAAGATCATCTATTCTACTCTGAACATAGGTGGAAACCTATAGCTCCTTCCTAGGTTTCTGAGGGGTGGAGGTCCTGAGTACAGTGCATAGAGACCCTTGGGAGACACCTTCCCCAAGAGCATTCTCTACTGACCCCCTCTGGGCAGAGCTCACAACTGCACCGAGGGCCCTACAGAAATCTGCACCCGGATGCTATGCCAGGGTGAGAGGAAAGAGAAATATAGGCTTCCCTGCTGCACAGGGCAGAATGTCTCTTTAAATGCTGCCCAACAGGTTGAAAAACATAACGGTGCTCTGTGTGTGCACGTGCATGCACTTGTATGCTTCCAAGCTTGAGAATGACTGGGAGGACGTGCGTGTGTTCATGAGCCAGTGCGTGCATTTGTGCACACGTGTATGTCTGCATCTGGGTGGATGTACGTGAAAGAGACAGCGATTGAAACAGTCAGTGTTTTTCTGTTCTTCCTAGTGGTTTTAAAGCAGACTAACTGTTGACTTAAATTAATTATGACTTACACCCATGTTAATGAGAAGAAAATCAAGCTTGCAGGACGTGTGTGCGTGTGTGTGTGCATCTGGGTGTGCATGTGTGTGCGCGCGCATGCGCATGTGTGTGCGTGTGTGTGCGTGTATGTGTGAGAGAGATGAAAAATGCAGTGGTGTAACTAGGGAGGGGCAATTGGGTTAGCTGACCCAGGTAGTGACTTGTGGGGAGAGCCAGGGATGGGTGGGGGAAAAAAAATAAGCTTCTGCTGCAGCCACACAATTGCACTGGCAGTGGTGGCAGCAACTGGAAGTAGATGCTGCCCCTGCATGAGGCAGCTGCCTTGAGCACCCGGGCACATCATTATGCCTCTGACAAAAAGTATATGGCGGGGGGGGGGGGCGTAAAACCTAATGTATGCCAATGTGTGTGTGGGAATAAACATTTCTATGCACATGTGAAAGTGTGCTTATGTACATGTTTCTCTGGGTGACACTGAGTGAAATTCAGTGAGCGAAGGGACAGTGCACTTGTATGACAGTGAGCGGGCAGTGAACATGGATGTAGAAGTGTGTGGTGGTAGTTGTACATGATCTGGCAAGTTGCCTGGTCAGGGGAGTACATACATATGTTTGAGATGGGATGCCAGTGGACATGTAAGTCCATGTGGGTAAGACAGCAATACAGTCCCATCCTGATGAGCGGATGGGACTGACCATGTGGGGCATGGATGGTGGAGTGCATGCAGTACAGTCTCTGGCAAAGCTAGGCCTGTGGGAATCTACCTGTAGCCCCTGCTGCAGCCTGTTCACTGAAATCCTGCTTGTGTTTGAAGCCAGTGATGTTCCTGGAGTACATGGGAAATCCTAATTGAATCCCCTGTCTCTCTCTCACTCAGCTCTAAATGAAACTCCCCCAGGATAGCATATTAAACTTGACCTGTGCACCACCTCTGAGATTAACATCAGAGGAGGAAGAATTAAAGGTCTGTGGAGGGCAGTGAGATGGAGGAGAAAGCCATGTCGCTCTCTTCTCTTGCTCCAGGAGGGGGTCATAGGGCCAGCTCCCAGGGGAGACTGACAGTCCGGCGCAGGCTAGGCGGTGGCAGCTGGGGGACAGCAGCGATCCCGATGCAGTGTAAGCCAGGATAGGAAGGAAAAATCAATGTTCCACTCTCACATCTCTGTGTTAACGTACAAGGCAGAAAATACCCACTGAGGCGACGAAGGAGCCTGTGAAACAAGCCAGCTCTGTCTTGTGCCAGCAGAACGTGTGTCATGAACAAGCATGATTACTTGCCTAGCATGACATACCACTGCTTGGCAATGGCTGAGCAGGGCTGGGGCCTCTGTAGCTGTCAGGGATAACCTGAAAGACAGGGATAATGTGGGGAAGAGCATTTCCTGCCTCTGGTGCAGAATAGGAAAGCTGTCCTCAAATGGAGCGCTGGTGCTAGAACCTGTATGGTAGTCCACTGAAGTGAATCTAAGGCAGGCCCCATCCCTTCCGCTGCTTCTTCCACTCCTCTGAACTTCTTTTTTTCTCCCTACTCCCTCCCCAGGTTGAGATGAAATTGCAAACTGTGCCAGGTTTGGAAGTGCTGTGCAGGCTTGATGCCTTCGTCTTCCACCATGGGGCTCCCAGTTCTTCAAAGCCAGCCCTGGCCTGGTTAGGTTCAGTTCCTCTCTGGACTATTAAGTACCGGGCCCAAACAACATGCAGCCTGCCCCGGGGGCCCAGATACTTTCCAGAGCTAGATCCGAACACCCCTGCAGTCATTTTTGCAAAAGCTCTCTGATGTCATTATGGAAAACCAAGAGCAGCCACCTCAGTAATGAGCAGTTTAATCCCCTGAGACAGAGAGAGAGACATTTCACTTCACTGTCTCTCAGTGCAATAACATCATCTTAGAAAGAATGGAAGATAATTGCGAGGCCTGATTCTCCTCCTGTAGACTAGCAATTTTTCTCAGTGGAGTCAGGTGCAGGGACACCAAGATAGAAAGGCCAAACAGCCCCAGCAACAAGTTAACCTCTGGCAGAGAGCTGGAGGTGCTGAGGCGGCTAACAGCCTTCAAGAGCTGACAACCTTGTGAGAATGAAAAGTTCAAAACCGCTGCTCAGGACATGTAAGTGTCTGGGAAACAAACTGCCATTTGGGTTGCAGCTCACCTGACTCGTGCTGCTGCCCATCTCCCGACTGCACCTCGTTTGCAGAGAGAAAAGGTCACCTTTCAGCAGGATGGAGTCACCTAGCATCCCTGAGGTGGGTGACTGAAATCTCAGTCCTCTTAATGAGATGACCTTAGCATCAGCGAACACATTAAATTCTCCCTGAAGAGTCGACAGGTCAAATTAAGCAGATGTTTTATTCTGCCCAGTTTCTGGTTGCATGAGATACTGAGCACACATAGCAGGAAAGTTTAAATGAAGGTTTCTTTCTAAGCAAAGTATTTTAAAGTCAATTTGTAAACTAGGGCTCAGCATGGAGGTGCATAGCTCTTCTGATGACTCATCCTAGAGAGTGGACCAGGTGATTTTAATTACCTTCAAACCAGGAGCTTCAAAGAGTGTCACTCTGGGGCAGGACAGTGGGTGTGCACACCCTGTGTCCCTATTGCTAAATATCTCAACAGGACTTTGCAAGCATTCATTTCTTCCAGATCGCTAGCTTTTCATCCTTGTGCATGCTCTTTTTGCTGTCAGTCCACCTCCAAAAAAAAAAAAATTAAAAAAAAAATTATAAAAGGTCTGTAACAGAGTTTCCTCATTTCCTTTCCCCTGGTTCCTAGGAGCACACGGATTAATTTATTATTCTAATCACTGCTACTGCTGGGGAGGTTTCTGTCATCTCACTGTGTTTTACACCATGCTGCAAACAGCAGCTAGCCTGTGCTCTGCCTGTTTCCCTTCTAGCACCAAGCCTGGCATTTGGGGTCCCCTTTCCCTACTGAAACAACTCTGCCCCTCAGCATCTGCAAATCCTCTCCCAGGTCTCTTTCTCTGACTCTGTTTCTGGGGATTGCAGCCATCTTATAACATCATAACGGATGAAGCAGTCTCATTCCACCGCTTTGTGAAGTGTGATTAGATCTGTTTAACTGATGGGCAAACTGAGGGGGTGGCAGTCTGACTTTCAGAGCAGCTGAGCACTGGCGGTTTCACTGGGGGTGCAGCAACCCTGGGAATTGGGCTTATCTAGATCGCATATATAGCGAGTGGGACAGATAAGAAAAGAGTCATAGAGTCTGAGCTTTCAGTCTTTTGCACTGATCATTCCCTCTCAAGTAAGTCTATAGACCCATCTGAAGCACTGGGGAGATGAGGGTAACAGCTTCCTTGTATGGTCCTGCTGCTGGACGTTGGCAAACCTGGCTGCACTTGGACCGTGTTCAAGGCGTATACGCTTAAGCACTAGTGCTGGCCCTCCCATGGGCTCATGCTAGCTTGTACATGCCCTTTCCAAGAATTGGGAGTTAGGCCACATCCCACAGTGCCTGTAGATGGAGACACTGGTTGACAGTTGTTTTCAGAGTAAATTTCTGACAGCAAAATGTAAGCCTTGGTTTTAGTTGGAAACCATTCCCAAACTATTCTGCAATAGTTCATTTGGACTAGTTGTTTGGGTCAGTTGCTGTAAGAGTTAGCCTGATGAAAGAACAGATTGGGGATTACTTAGAAAAGCTGGTCATCTACACATTCATGGGGCCAGATGGGATGCACCCAGGGGTGCTGAGTTGGCTGATGTGATTGCAGAACCACTGGCCATCATCTTTGAAAACTCATGGTGATCAGGAGAGGTCCCAGCTGATTGGAAAAGGGCAAACATAGTGCCCATGTTTAAGAAAGGGAAAATGGAAGATCCAGGGAACTACAGACCAGTGACCCTCACCTCAGTCTATGGAAGAGTCATGGAGCAGATCCTCAAGGAATCCATTTCTAAGCACTTGGAGGAGAAAAAGGTGATTAGGAACAGTCAGCATGGATACACCAGGGGCAAGTCAAGCCTGACCAGCCTGATTATCTTCTGTGATGAGGTGACTGGCTCTGTGGATGCTAGGAGACTGGTACATGTGGTATTCCTTGATTTTGGCAAGGCTTTTGATACAGTCTCCCACAGCATTCTCGCAGATAAGCTAAGGAAGTATGGACTGGATGAATGGACTGTAAGATGGATAGACAACTGGCTGGAGCATTGGGATCAGAGAGTAGTAATTAATGGTTCAATGTCTAGTTGACAACCGGTATCAAGTGGAGTGCCCAAGAGATCAGTCCTGGGGCTGGTTTTGTTCAATGTCTTCATCAACGACCTGGAGAATGGCATAGAGCACACCCTCAGCAAGTTTGCAGATAACTCCAAGCTGTGGGGAGTAGTAGATGCACTGGAAGGTAGGACTAGGATTCAGAGTGACCTAGACAAATTGGAGGATTGGGCCAAAAGGAACCTCATGAGGTTCAACAAGGACAAGTGCAAAGTCCTGCACTTAGGCAGGAACAATCCCATGCACCAGGACAGCCTGGGGGCTGACTGGCTGGGCAGCAGCTCTGCAGAAAAGGACCTGGGGATTATGGTGGTTAGTAAGCTGATTATGAGCCAACAGTGTTACCTTGTTTGGAAGAAGGCTAATGGCCTAGTGGGCTCCATTATTAGAAGCACTGCCAGCAGATCAAGGGAAGTGATTATTCTCCTCTGTTCAGCACTCTTGAGGCCACATCTGGAGTACTGTGTTCAGTTCTGGGCCACCTGCTACAGCAAGGATGTGGACAAATTGGAGAGAGTCTATTGGAGGACAACAAAAATGGTGAGAGGGCTGGGGGACATGACTTCTGAGGAGAGGCTGAGGGAATTGGACTTATTTAGTCTAGGCAGAGAAGCCTGCCCCCCTTCAACTACCTGAAGGGAGATTTGAAAGAGGATGGAGCTAGACTGCTCTCAGAGGTAGCAGATGACAGAACAAGGAACAATGGTCTCAAGCAATGGTGCCTGCTCTTCCCCCCACCCCTGCAATGGGGGGATTAAACCCCCACTTCCCCTCAGGCTACCGGGGTCTGGGCCTGTCCCTGCTCCTGCTGCCAGCCAGTGATTGGGTGGGGTGAAGGGGCTCCATGACAGGGGCTGCTTCCCCCACCCCAAGCAGACCCTGGCTGGGGTCCCTGCAGACCAGAGTGGGGGTTTAAACCCCTTCCAATCATATTTGGGCCTGCCTGGGCCTAGCCATGCCCCTCTCCTCAGCTTTGTTTCCCTCCAGGTGAGGGCTCGCTCTAGCATGCTCCAGCTTCTGGCCTGAGCTACTGCAGGCATGTTCCTGCTTTTCCAGAATCAAAAGTGAATGTCGATTCACTTGCAAATTGGTTCAATTCTTGCAGGTTAGATTAACTTGCAAAGATTGAATCAATTTAGGCTGTTTTTTTCATTGTCTGTCCCTAGGCCATGAGAAAAGGAAAGACAGTGGCAGGGGCAGTACTAACGTCAGAGCAAAGCTGGCCTCACCTCCTACTGAAGGCCTGATTAAACATGCTCACCTCCTTACTGCCTCAAGATTAGATGAATCTTTTCTTGCATTTATTTCCTACTCAGGGTTATTCCCCGTGTCTTTTATGCTGATGCTCCTTCACCTGTAGTTTGCATGCAAGCACTTTGCCAATATTTGAAATTCCTGCAATTGGCTAATTTTTATTGGACACATATGTCTCATGGAATTGCTTCTATCTTCTAACTAAAGAAAAGACCTTACAATCAGGTTGCTGGAGGTGAGATGGTGGGGAGGCAAATTATTTAATTCACTTAAATGTCACAGTCTCCTCATATTCCTTTACGTGGAAGCTCTTGGATGGACCAATTGTAGGGAATGCTCAACAGAACCACATTTTAATTCAAGACAAACAGGACCACATGTT
Source organism: Crocodylus porosus (assembly GCF_001723895.1). Taxonomy (NCBI): domain Eukaryota; kingdom Metazoa; phylum Chordata; order Crocodylia; family Crocodylidae; genus Crocodylus; species Crocodylus porosus. Next base: position 6,218,411 of record NW_017728940.1, on the reverse strand, counting down.
AATTTGAGCTCATAACTATGGGAGATGAGTTAGCCATTTGCCTTACTTGGCCTGAGTGTGGTACCAGCAAGCGAGGATTGAACGCATGAAGGTAGAGGTGGAGGGTAAACATGGCTACAGCCTAGTGCCATGGGGCAGCATGGTGTGTCCCTGCCAAAGGGCAGACCTTCAAATGAAACTGCACCTGCAAGGTGTCAAATCAGACCAGCTTCCCACACTTGTCAAAGAAGAGTTAGGCAAGCAGTCACCAGCTCTGCTTTGCAAAGTGACATTGGCCCATGCCTACCTGGGGTCTCAGGAGAGCTCCCAGGGCACTGTCCCGTAGAACATGGCCATTAAGCCCTACATTGTTATGAATTTCTAATTACAATTTTCACTCTAAGTATAGTGAGTTTAATGGGTCCACAGAGGGGAGAAGTGACACTCCTTTGGCTTTTATTACCTGTTAGACATTAATGGAAAAGGCAGGACTGGGTTGAGGGCCAGTGATTGAGATTGGGTATGAAAGGGTATGGAAGGGGAAAGCACAGACATTTCCACACTTAGCTTCTTATCTGGGTGGCAGGGATCCCATGAGTCATGTATCTAACCTGAGGCCTCACCCCTTCTCTTCTGTGCTGGGCCATCATGACCTTGATGCTGCATGGACACAGAATGGGCACTGCTAATGCATCAGTACCCTTGCACTGAGGTAAGGAATATTTCCAGTGTTCCTGGCTGATGATTGCAGCATTTGGATCCCTTAGACCAGTGTTATTTGGAAGCCTAGAGTAAAAATTATTTTAAAACTTAGTTTATAAATGCCACTTCCTTGGAAGATGCAACCATCAAAAATGCTCCAGGAGATACCACCACCAGCTGCCACTCACCTGAAGTGTTTCTGTCCCTGTTGGTGGCCCCCTGATTGCAGAATACTGGTGAGTAGAGAGACGAGCCAGCATGCCCAGCATGCAGTCACCATTGGCAGTGGCTATCCAGTTGTGTGGCCTCATTACCTTTACCGGTAAGTTTGCATCAAGTGTAGTCTCAAACAACAGCAGGATTCACTCATAGGTGGAGGGAGATGCTGTGAGGATATTGGGCCTGTTGCTATTGAAACCTCATAGATGAAGGTACAGAAAGTCCAGGAACCATGTGCACTAAGACATACACATGCTTTTCAGTTCCTGCCGAGCCTTTTTGCATAGCTTTGTCCATGTGCTTAAAACCATATTCTAGCCTATAGTGAACAGCACCTGACTTAATCACTGAAGCCAATGGCTCTTCCCATAGAGTTTTACGCTCTCCAGAGCAAGGGAAACTTTTTTCTTCCAGGCCCATTTCTCTTTCCTGGGCTGTTAACACACTCATTTACCTAATCATTCCCTTTGATTTACAGTCATTTTCTAAAACACTGACCCTCTATCCAGGCCAGTTCCTGGAATTCAGTTGTGCCTCCCCAAAACCCCTGCTCTTGCCAGGATTAATTAAGATGCAACAGTTTTCTTTATTTCTTGTCCTGAAAACATTGCGATCCGTGAAACAACAGTTTTCATTAAAAGGGGATTGTTTCTTCAGTGGGGCAGAGATGAAGTATGCTCACTGAATGCATTGGGATTGCCTATGGTAGTGTTTTGGGCACATGCCAAGTCATTATTACCTAATGACATTATCACCCAGGCAGTACTCGGGTACTCCTGGGGTGGAGAAGAAAAGAGACCAAGCAGGAGATTTGTTCTCTGGAGAGTTCTTGAATTCTCAGCGCCTGACCAGTTCTCAGGGGGGGAGGCTAGAGAGGTGACGAGGGCAAAACTTGCTATCGAAGCAGCCTCAGTAGAGGACAGGGAGCTGTGTGGAGGTGGGGAGGAAAGACAGAGAAAGCAACAGCAGTAGCAGCAGCCAGAGCAAATGGTACTTTATTTAATCTCCTGGATAAAAAGGAATACTGAAACCAAGTTCTTAAGATGAGAAGCCTTCATCTCACTGCGCAGCGTTTGATCATTTCAGATGTTTTACAAGGAGGTGTATGCTTGAATTATCATTAGAGGAGGCAATGGAGCTGAAGATCGGCAGAAGACTTCCCTCATGGCAACCTGCATTCATGTTCAAAGTACGCAGCCAGGGGAAAATGAAAGGAAAAAAATGCAAAGACATTGGCGCTGTTCCTGCCAGTAGATGTGAGGACAAAGGCCCTGGTGTCACTCCTGAGCTCTCTGGCAGTGCCTGGGTGACTCAAATGTTCAGAAGCTTTTCTGTATTTTTGAAACTGTGGATCAGGACTGGGCTTCTTACAAGAACAGCCTTTCTCCCAGATTTCCGGCTCTCCCTATTCTTGCTGGGAAAGCTGCCGAAAAGGCAGCTTGCATGGCCACATAGACTGCAATCTGGAAGGAAGAAACTTTTCCACATATTTCAGATACTTAAAAACAGAGACAGACTGAAAGCAAAATCCAGCCCCCAAATGGCCTGGGCAGTGGGCACAGCAGAATTTGAATTTGAGTGGCCCTAGGTGAGAGGGTTGGCAAGATCCAAAGCTGTGTGATGGAGTAGAGAGATCCCAATGCAATGATCCCAGGTGACAGGACAATTGGATGCCAGATCAGAGCTGGAACTTTGCAGCATCTTGTCTTCAGAGAAGATTTGGGCTTAGTTCCATTCTGAAAAAGGCAAAGGTTCTGGCAAGGGTAAGGGGATTTTCTTTGCTGGTTTCCCATCCTTCCATCCCTGCGGTCCCAAGCTGCCAGTAGGTCTGAGGTTGGAAAGCATGCCTGAAAATTGCCAAAGCCCGCTGTGTGTGCATGCTTGTTTAGCAATAGAGCAAGTGCCATTTCCAGAGCCTCATTAGCATTTGCATTGTTGCATGGCTGTCTAAGAGAAGTAGCAGCTAAGTGAGCCAGTCAGATCTTACTAATTTGCATGTTAATGAAGCCCACAGAACAGAGCTTAGAGAGACTGGCAAGTAGACCTAGAATTGATAGATCTATACATGCTGCCTGTATATGCATTAGAGACCCAGCAAACACTGTAGGCAGACACCCAGATGGCTAGAGAGACAGACAAACAGATGGTTATATAGAGACGTACTGGATGTAGGGAGAAATGTTTCTCTGTGGAGAGGGGCAGAGAGGAGGGCTAGATAGAGAAGAATAGACAATGGATAGACAGATAAAAAAAAAATATGAGTGGAGACACAGATTAGTCAAGGATTGTGAACATGGTTGGAAATAAGAATCTTTTCCCTGTTTAAAAAATAGACTTGTGCATAATTGCTTTCATTGAGCACAGGCCTGGTGGAGCTGTATTTACTTCCCTGCGCTGGAATGATGCTGCATTCCAGTGCTGCAGAGGATGGGGAGACAGATGGGAAAGGGGCTGGCTGGTTGGACAGATACATTGGCTGACCTGCAGAGAGATGAGAGCTACCCCTCTGCTGACTGAGCAAACTGCCCGCCCAGAGCTCAGGGTCTGTCTCTAGCTGTTGGGTCTGTTTCCCTGGGTTTCTTCATCAGCTAGCGTGTTGTGAACAGGAGCTTATCTCAAGAGCAATTTTTGCTTCTCAAGACTGTAAATTGGGCAAAATCTCACTGTGTCACTACATCTGCAAAAAGTAGAATGGAAAATACATAGAAAAAGGAGGTCTAATGAGCCAGGTATCTCCACTCCCAGCGCCCATCCTGTTGTTGAAAGAGGAACTGGTTAGGTGGAAAACTTATTTTCATCTAGAAGCTGGTTGTGGATGTAACAAGAATCATCTTGGCTGACAGCCCAGTGACAGAACTAGGGACCACCAGCGCTATATGCTGCACGTGAAGATAATGCACCAACTCCAGTCCCTGACCCTGCAAACAGACTCGTACCCTCTGCACACTGGGCACAGAAGACGACCCATAATATCTCCCTGGTAATGGGTTAGTCTTGCTGCTATTGCAAGGAGCCTCAAGAGCACTAGCAATGAGAGAGATTTTTGCAGAACATCCCTCTCCTTTCTGACTGTTTCTGTGCATTTGAGAGTACCTGTTCTAGAGATAATGGTCCTTTTGGATGGAGCCTTATGCCAGTTTGGTATGCTAGTTACAGGTGGAGGAACTGGCAGTGAGAGAACAATTCCAGTTATCCTGCACACGCAACCTTTTTTCAGTCCCTTTTCCTGCATCAACATTGTTTGTGGTTTGGTCCTGATCGATGAGGCAGGTCTGGCAGCCCTCATGGCAGCACTCTGTGAACAAGTGCAACCCAGGCTGGCTGATCTAATGCTCAGCATCACTACCCTGGAAGACCATCTCTGAGACTGGGATGGAAGATTGATCTCTGTGGCTCAGTCAGTACCAGGCCTCTAATGAGTTTCCTGACAAGACGGGATTTCTGCCAGTTAGGGCATTCGCCATGTGGAGACCTGCTCTGTGGGAGCTAAACTGAGTCTTGGCAGTGGGCCTCTGAATTTTTGCCCATGCCTGCCATTAAAAAAAAATCTGAAATATTTAACTGCTATTCCTACCCCACACTTGTGTTTTAGTGTTTTTTTCTTGTCACTCCATTAGGTTCTAGCTAAGACTGCAAACAAGAATGGCAAAATATATCGGGCCTGATTCTTCTCTCAATAACACCAGCATTGCTCCAGGGATTGTAATGGAGAGGCTCCTTATTCACAGCAGTCTGAATCCTTTCCCAGTCAAGCCTGTGATTTTCATTGTTGCTTATTACTTACTGAGCTTCAATAATGCAGGTGGCAGTTAGCAAACAGGTGGGAACACCCTGCCCCACAGAGCTGACAAGCTGTTTCAGGTCCGGACTGCAGTCCAGGCACGATCAGTCTGTGCTGGAGATGATCCTGGAACCTGCACTTGAGAAGTCCTCGCAGAGGCTTACAGCTGAATTCCTTGACATCAGGAGGCTTGAATAAGTTCTGGCTCTGCACCCAAATGCGTAGGAGCCTCGAGAGCTTCTCAAGACATGCCAGGAATATTCGGGGAATTCAGGATCTGAACCCTGTTTCATAAGCAACTCCTTTTTACAAGGGTCTGCACCAGGGCCTTAGTCCAAATGCCCACACATCCTCATGTTTGAAATTCAGGCACAGGGCAAAATCCTGCTCCACTGAAGTCAGTGATAACATTTTGTTACAGACGTGTAATGACTTCCATTTACCTAATTGCTATATAGTAATGGTTTTCAACCTTTTTTTCATGTGCAGATCCCTAAAACATTACGAATGGAGGTACAGACTCCTTTGGAAATTTTGAATGGAGGCGCAGGCACTTTTGAATTGTAAATGCGGGTATTTACATACTTTTGATGGATCATAGTCATCTTTCATGGACCCCTTAGAAATAGTCTGCAGATCCCCAGGGGTCTGTAGACCACAGGTTGGAAATCACTGCTATATAATAATTCAAACAGAGTATTTAAATGCCAGTGTTAACTTCTGTTACAGATTGTACAAAAGCAGGACATCCTTTGCTTGAAAACTATTGCCATTGTTTCCCTTTTCCCCTGGCAACCTGGATGGGGAAGGATCGTCTTCGCCACTCAAAGTAGAGGGAGAAGAACCCAGCTAGCCTGCACCCCTACAGAGCTGGCAGGCCACCCTTGGGAGGTGCCCAGGTCAGGCACCTGTGGGCCAGTGCTGAAGGGCAATGCTTAAGGGCACCTTTTAGCATTGTCCTTCCTTGATGGTAGAAGAGGGGTGGAGGGGTTTTTATCTTGCCTTTTTGTTGTTCTGTTGAAATGAATGGCGTCTTTGTTGGGGTGAGGGGGAGGATATGTGGGTTGTGAGAAACTGCCACAGCCCATCTAGGGGAGAAGGGGGTGCAGGCTTGGAAGGAGTGGGAGTGAACGTGATGGGAAAGGGGAGAGGGCTCCCCTGAGTGACAGGCAGGCAAGTGGGAGTGGGTCTGCAACTGGGGGGTTGGGGAGAGGGATGTGGAATGAGGATTTCTGTCTTTACAGGACCCAGATGTGAATGGAGGTTTGGAAAGGTTGTAAAGGGCATGGGAGAAAGGAGGCTGCTCTTCTGGGTGAGAGGCAGGGAAGCAGGAGTGGTGGGACGGGGTCAAGTTTTTAAGGTTTTGGAGTGTTGAGAAGTCTGGTTTTTGTAGCTTGTAGGCTTTATTGTAAGTCACCCTGAGCCTTCTTTGGATAGGGCAGGATATAAATCAAATAAGTACAGAAATGAATGGAGCTGACTGTAAAATGGATAGCATTATACCCCAGGGTCTGAATTATAACATAACCTTTCTCTGACCAGAATCTCCACCCTTTGACGCTCAGCAAAGTGAGTAATAGGAACTGTAAGGAAAACATGTGGCTTGAGGTCTTTGACATGGACCTATGTGAAGTTCAGCCACAGCAATCCAATTTCCCCTTTAGACTCTGGGGAGCATTTGGCATGAAACTAAGACCCTTTTTGAGTCAGTGAATGATCATCATGACTACAGCAATGTGGGGATGTATAGGCTATAACTGTGAAGGCCTGGGGCCTTTCTATTCTGTCTCCTGTAAACAGATGGCAACCATGTTGATCTGAGCACTACTATATCCTGTTGCTGAAGTGACGGGACTTGATGCTGAAAGTTTCCAGTCTTGCAGGATTGCCCTGGAGTCTCCAGGACTTAGATGTAAATCTCCAGGAGACTGCTGTGAGTCACCTGCGAGATAAATGATAGGCCATTCATTAAAATAAATATTAAATGTTGAATCCGATTTATACAATAATCCAGTGGGGTTTTAAAATGTAATAGTAATGTGCGTTTGCCTTCCTGATGGTCTACACACTATAATCCATAACTGATATATGCAAACATGAGGGCATGCTTGTGTTGTGTGTCGCGGGCATGTTATGTGATGAAACCTCTTGGAATAGATTGAAACAGAGTTGGCAACCCTATTCACGCTCTTTGCTTCTCCTCTACAGACTTTTGTGTATTCTCTTTTTTGGCTGTTGTTTCTTGATCTAAAATAAAATCCATTTACATTGAAAGCAGCAGAATGCTCTTTGTCTTATTATAATAAAGCATTATTTCAGATACAACAGCGCTCAAGAGGCCCAGATAAGGTGTCAGGATTGCATAATTCTAGGATCTGTATAAACAAGACAAAAAAGAACCTCTGCCCGTTTACAATCTAAGTAAAAGACAAGAGGTATCCAATAGGGAAGCACAGAGAACCTGGAATATTATGATCACTGGGGTTATGAACAGTAGAAATAGTACAAAACGTATCACCTATTATCCTTTTCCTGGAAAAAACCACTAGCAACACTAAATTCTGCCAAACCAAGCCATCAAAAACCAGGGAGTAGACCCCCAGAGTAGGATCATAGGAAAGTAGGACTCCTCAGGGTAGGGTCATTCCTGACTAAACCAACCCTGCTCTTGAAAATGTCCAAGGATGGACATTCGACAGCTTCCCTAGGTTGCATTTTCTAGTGCTTGACCACTCTCATAGTCAGCAACTTCTTCCTAATCTTCAACCTGAATTTTGTCTGCTTCAGTCTGAGACCATTGCTCCTAGTCCTGTCACCTACAGCCATGAAGAAAAGTCTATCTCTATCCCCTTTATAATTATCCTTCAGGTATTTGAAGACTGCTATCAAATCTCCCCTTCGTCTGTCTGACCCAGCAATGCATGAATGAGGTTGGCTTAACAGCCATATGATTTAGCATCCCCTCTCCTCCAAAGTCTGGGTGCTTTGTCTGGTTTCTGAGGTCACACTTGCTTCCTATTTAAAGCTTTTCTTTACAACTCTCAGAACTAATGAGTCTGTGCACTCTTGATTTCAGGATCTGGGGTTTCAAGTAAAAACCCAAATATTGCAAGATTCAGGATCAAATGAGGAGAAAGGGCATTACCATGGCAAATGCACCGCTCAGAACAGCCCTGTCCAGGGTGCTCCGGGAGAGACATGATCATCCTCTGGGAAGTTCTTTCCATTTCTAACTTTGAGGAGAAGGATTTCACTCAGCTCGGCCCAGCCATGCACTTACCACAAACAGTCCAGAGGGGATGAGGGAGAAAAGCAAGCACCACATTGGATTGTGGTGGGCAGCTCTAGGTTGGGACCCCTTAAAAGCCCCAGTGTGAAGGGGCAGCTTCCATTGAGCGGGGGGCATGAGGAGGTGTGGCTATAGCACACAGCAGGCAGATTTTGTGAAGCTGCTCTAACTTAGGGTTGCCTGAGTCACACTGGGAGGCACGTCTATCCTGGAGGCAGCCCAAACAGAGAGAATACTAGGGAAACTTTGCTCATCCTCTCCATGGGTTGAACCATGCCTGCTATGGCTCTTTTGGGGTGTGACCCAGCCTGGGAAAATTTATCTTCCTTCCAAGCCAGATCTACTCAGCTCTTAATCATTAATGTTTCTTAAAGTGCTTAAAAATCTGTGGCTGGAAGAGCCCATAGAAATGCAAAGCGTTATTAATTAATGATGATTATTGCTTTCTTTATCTTTGGCTTCACTTCCCAGCTCTCACACCCAGAGCTCTCCCTGGCTCATGGAACCTTGTACCTATAGTGCACTACCTGGTCAGGGCCATGTCATATAATCAAGGTGATGCCTTGACAAATCTCCATTATGCATGCAGTGTTTGTATGCAGCATGTACAGTGGAGCACAGCAGTGCTTGTTGGAATCAATGGAAGTGGATTATAGGACAATGATCTGATGGAGAGTAATCAGCAGGCTCCACAATACAGGAATTTAGCTCTAAGAATTTCTCTGAGGCGCCTGTTTAGAAGAGGTCCTCCCTGAGTCTTTCTTTTGAGCCTCACAAAAGCCCCTATGAGCTGTTTGGGTGACACCCTACACTGCTGATCTGGTTACCCCCAACTTAAGCATAAAAGCAGCCACTGCAATACTCAAAAGAGACAGGCAAGGAAAATGGGCCCAAATAAAAACCTCCCTCTACGTAGCCCTGGCCTGCACATGTGTGTGCATTTGATAGGGAGGGAGAGAAAGAAATGAAGAACAACAGTACGTGACTTGTTCCATACCTTGTAATACATAACAATGCACCAATATATTCAAGAGGGGCACATTACAATGGATGGAGCAGAGCAGAGGAGTGGTACCATACAGCTTGGGTAGGTACCACTCTAGGTTTCTCACCTTAGCTTCAGTACTGACTCCCTCTACTACATAAGTTGTGGTCTCAGTTTCCCAACCTGTGAATAGGGATAATGAGATTCAGGTCCTGGTCCTACAGTCATATAAAGGCAAACAGACTCCCAAGAATTGCTTACCTTGAGGGGTGTGTAGAAGTGAGTGACTCCTTGATGGGAAATATGGCCTGCTGATGGGAAATGTGGTCTACAGATCTGAAGGCCAAGCTGTGGCCCAGATAGCGAGAGGTCCCACTTGGCTTAGTCACATCATATCTACAGAGTCCTGCTAGGGCCCCAAGTGTTTGACACTAGCTCTAGGCCATGTGTAGATGAAACAAATTGCAGGTGTGCACAACACTTTAAAGTGGGTGAAATGCTTTTTCACTGCTTTAATGCTGTCGGTGTTTGCACGCCGCAGCAGCGTATTGCTCATTAATTCCAGCCATTGTAGGAAATTTGGCAGTGTAATGCACCTTAAATGACTTGGGGCACAGCAAACTAAAACTCCTTTGAGGAGAAAAACGGAGAAAAACACTGGGCTCCATGCAGCTCCGTGGCATTGCAGGAAGCCCTGTAGGCAGCCTGGCAGCAGCCGGGGGAAGGCAGGCTCCGCCCATGAAAAGAGATGAGCCTGATCCTTGCCCCCCAAGCCTGCCTGCCTGCCTGAGCTGTATGGGGGGCCTGGTGCTTCCCTTCGCAGCTGCAGTGCCCCCCCAAGGACCGCCTGAGCCAGATGCCTGAGGGTGGGTGGGGGGCACCGCAGCCATGAAGGGAAGCACCAGGCCCCCGCTGCAGAACGGGGACCGCTCCACCTGTTGGCAGCTCGTCCTTCCCTCCCCGCCACCAGAGGGGCAGGTAAGTGTGGGGTGTGTGCATGACACGGGGATTTTAAGGGCCCTGAATTGAAGCGGTGGGTTTTTAAACCCACCGCTTCAATTTAGGGCCCCTGTTTCATCTACACATGCCCCGAGATAAGAATCAACGTACTAGAATTAGAAGGGAAATAAAGCCTTGCTTTATTTGCTGCAATGAGAGTTTCCCAAGTAGCCTTGTTGGCACTTAGGCACAGTTTCCAATTCTATTACCCATACAGTATGGACCTGTACATTTCTAGACAGCTACTGAGCATGCACAGTAGGCTACACCCTGGCTGTACAGGTACACGGAAGACACAAAATTCTGCTTGACATAAATCAGTGAGGGCTAGATAGATACCACAGGGGAAGCGCCTTCCTTTGCATGCGGCCAAATAGCTGACTGCTTTTCCCAAGGAAGCAGGAAGAACAAGTTTTAGGAATCTTTTACTCAGAAGGGCTTGAACCTACATATGTTTTCATTTCCCAGCACAGTGCTCACACCACTAGCTTCAAGTGTTATGCAGCCTTGCTTCTGAAGCTGCCTCTCTGAGCAGCCATGAGAGGCAAATATGTGGGGCCAGGTGGAAGAGCCAAATCTTGAGAGTTTATGCCTCAGTAAGATGACTGTTGCTCTGGAAGGGAGCAGTGTTTCTCTTAAATGGACTGCCCCACTGCTCTCCATCCATGTTATCCAATGAACAATAAAGGCAAGATGCAGTGGATCAGCTTTGAAAGAAGGGTTGTAGCTAAGCTAGGAAAATGCCTAGCAGGTAGAGCACTCTACTAAGGAGTCAGAAATGCAGCTTTAAACCCCCTTTGAGTGAGGGGGGGCCTAGAGCCTGAGTCTCCTGCTTCCCGGGTGAATGCCCTAGGTACACAGCTATCAAGGTGAAAATTTAGGAGGTTCCCTCTCCTGCTGATTCCCTAAGGAACTACATCTATGTGCATGCATACTGCCTGGCTAGTACTTAACCTACAGCACATGAGTGGTAAGCTGTATGGATACTTATGCATTTACATTGCATGGGTGATAGAATCGCAAACAGTGCATACGTGCCAAACATGCCCCTTACCTAACCGGAAAACTGCTTTTTTGGCACATAGAGAGAAAGAATTCTGTCTCTAGCCCAGCTCCCAAAGCAGAATCATAAAATCATGGAAAAGGAATCTGTAGTCATGTCTCCATGTCCATCAGAAAGGGGGCTGGGGCGGAGGGCAGCTTGGCAGAGTTTTTTAAACAGAGATTCTCCCTCTCTGCTGGGTGTAGCTTGCCATCTGTGGGCTGCTCCCATATATGAGATGACAGCTTCCTCAGCCAAAAGACTGGGCTCTTCGATAATCCCTCAAGCACTCTGAACCCCAGGCTGTTTACAGCACTTGGATCACGAATGACTGACATTGCAGAATGGATCTAGGAACTTTTCCATCTTCATTTCAGATGAAAGACGAAGCATTTGGCAGCATTGAGCTTGTAAGCATTCGTGTGTGGAGAGGAGGGGTGACAAGTCATTTAACAGCATTGATTCCGCACATGGGTGTGGACGTGGGTGCACATACGTGTACACGTGTCTGAGCGTGTAGAGGTAAGGGGGGAAAGGCTGCTTCAATCAGATATGCCAACAGAGGAAGAAACATTTGCTGACAACATCTGCGTTTTTCGCTGACTGACACACCAGAACTTTGGGGTTTTTATTAACAAAATTTTAGATACACAAGCAAAACCAATGAATGACACATGAGAGAATGCTTGTATTGGGCCAAGCTCAGTCTGGCTGTATGTAGGCCACTTATACCAGGGCTCAGTTTGGTCCACAATAATGAAAATTACCATTCAAGACAATGGCTTAGGTCTACATCATAGAGGAGGAAGTGGTTATGCAGGTAGTAGTTTCTTCTCCTATCTCTAATACTGCTTTCTCTTGTGACCTTCTGCAGTTCACTTTGCTATGCTGCTTCTGTTTCTTCCTTTGTAAAATTAGAATGACTTTTATTATCTATGAAATCTATGAATTATTTGTATTACCTAAAAGCCCAACAATGGTCAAGATCCTATTGCATTAGGTTCTGCACATGCACAAAACCACTGTCTGCCCCAAAGGCCTTGCAATTTGAGTAGGTGGAGGGGGAGCAGACCCTGAGGTCCCATTGCAGTTCTGTGGCAAAGCCAGGAAAAGAACCTTAGTGTTTTAACTTTCGTCTGATAACTTCTTGCCCTGGAACCATGCTGCTGCTCTGATAATCCTGACCCACTTAATATTATCTGTGTAATAAACATATATCCTGTCTCTGCCTAGTGCTAGTTGAATTAGCTCTTTGGTTGTGTTTGGAAAGAGGCCAACTGAATATGGTTAAGGAAAGTTCTGCGTCACTGTACGAAAGGTGGTCAGTGCAGGTCTATCCCAAATGACTTTGTTGGGCATTGCAGGCTACCCAAGAAAGGGCAGTGCAAGCATAGTCATGCCTGGTTTCACTCAGCACCAAGGATGGCTGGATCCAAGCTGATCCCTTCTCTCTGGCCTGTCACCAAGTGTCTATGAAGGGATGATTTTGAACAGACAGTGGCTTGGTGACAAGGGAATAAACAAGGCACAGGGAGGACTTGAAATGCAAAATCCCCACACAAAGACTTCAACTTCCTCCTCATCCCAAACTCAGGCATGTCTACACTAGGTGGCAGCACATCCCAGCAAGGATGGTCTTATTGACCCACTCCCATCCACACATTCACAATGTGCTAGTGAGGACACTGTGGGGATCTCCAACATGGTTGCCCTCAAGCCCTTGCTTTCCAGTGGACTTGAGAGCACAAGACATTCACTATGTCTTCAGAGGCACGTTTCTGGGTTGGAGAGTCTGAGAAAAAGTGGGTGGATGGGACAAAGCGGGAGTGTTTGTGCAAGCGATGCTGTTGCTGCTGTGATGCTGACAGGCCATTAGGGGCCAGCCAATGACATTTAGATCCAGGTCTACATTTCCTAAACCCCTGGGGAGCCGTGGACACTTGATGCAGTCTTGAGGGATGGACATGAGGTGTCGGGAAGCCAAAGCCCAGCTGTGTGAAATAGAAGCTTGGTTTGCTAGGGCCATGCAAGAAATAAAACTTTCAAACCCTAGAGCCCTAGCAATTAATGGCTCTCTAACCTCCACATTAATCACATGCTGGATTGTCCCACTCCTGTGATGCCAACTCCATTTTCTGGCAGAGTGGGGCATGTTGGTGCTCACCTCTGGGCCCATAAGAAGGTTATGAATATCAGCTACAAGGATGGTGGTGCAGGGCTGACAGGCAGCGCAGGGGCTGCTGGAGCAGGCCAGCAGAGGGAAGGGTTAAGTGCGATTGGGAGGCTCTGACATTTTGCTAATGTGCTGTGTTAATTGATTCGCTCATTTCCATTTGTTCCTGTTAAAGAGAGACAGATGAGAGTGATCCTGCAGTGCAGCGACTTGGCAGGGAGCGTCTCCACTGAGTGCAGATGTGCTCCTGACTCATATATTACCATCAGGTCTCCAGGCTACTGACGAGTGAGCGTGCAGAGTATAGCTACTTTTTCAAGGCTTTGGAAAGGAGCAAGGGAACTGGGCCTTGCATCCTTACTTCTCGTGTATTGAGGCTGTGTCCAAATGCACCCCGCTTCAACAGCGAGGCTTACCTGTTGTTCACCAGCTGGGGGCTGGCAGGAGTAGCTGCATGGAGTGCTGGGTTCAGTGGCAGCAAGTGGGTCCCTGCTCCCTGTCCCCTCCTCTGGGTTTCCTCCACTGTCCTGAAGGCTCCAGTTGCAGGAAGTAGCTATGCAGGGTCCTGGGCTGGGATGGGCTGGGTTAGGGCTGGGCAGCACTGGTAGGCAGTCTCTCCCTTTCAATGCCTGCTCCAGGCCAGTGGGGAGCCTTGGGGAGACCAAGCAGAGAGCAGGTTCTGGAAGGAGGGATCTGTCCACCACTGTCACTGTCCCTAGCTGTGCCTGGTACCTCCTGAAGCCACCCACAATGGTCCCCAGCTGAACTGGGGCACAAGTGACCTGGAGTTCCCCCCCACCACACTGAGTCATCCAGGGACAGTGGTGGTGGGGCAGGTCCCTGCTTCCTATGCCCAGAGGCAACTCCAAGGGGAGGTGCCACTGAGCACTAAAGGGGAGAGGGTGCCCGGATAGAGGTTGGCGGTGCAGGTGTGCTGTGGTGTAACATGTCTCCAGGTGTTTCAGTTTTACCCCCCACACCCACATCTCCATTTTTTAAATCCTACATCTGCCCATGGCTGTGGCCTTCAGCACAAGCCCACAAGACCCACAGAACAGAAGCTTGAAAGCACTGAAGTAAGGTTAGAAAGAAAAGGCTCTTGCTACAGCTGCAGAGCTAGGGCTGTAGAAGAAGCTCTTAGAGGTGGGAAGAAAGAGGAAGCAGACTGAGTGACAATATAGACAATATAAGACACTATATTTGGGGGATTACTGGGGCTCCAGGCTTTTCAGCCCCTATTGGGTCTATGCCAGCAGCCTCAGCTGTAACTTGTGACATGGCCTCCCCATCCCTGGGAAGGAAGAGCATTATTATTAGAGTAACCATACATCCAAGTTTGGCCCAATGAGTCCTGGATTTTGGAGGCTAGTCCCAGTCAGGAGGTGAAAATTTAAACAAGCGTCCTGGCGGTGGGGCATAGGATGCAGTCCAGCAGGAAGGCAGAGCGGCATGAGCTGTGAAATAGGAAGCCACAGCAGACAGCAAAATTGCTCTAAAATAGATTTCATAGACATCAGGGCTGGAAGAGACCTCGAAAGATCATTGAGTCCAGCCCCCTGCCCAGAGGGCAGGAAGTCAGCTGGGCTTATAGGATCCCAGCAAGATAAGCATCCAATTTACTCTTGAAGGTGTTCAATGTAGGTGCTTGAACCACCTC
>NW_017728940.1:6074267-6202870 GCF_001723895.1 Crocodylus porosus | reverse complement strand
TTGAACAATATGGGTCCAAGGACAGAGCCTTGGGGGACCCCACTGGTCACAGGGCACCACAATGATTGACTTCTGTCAACCACCACCCTCAGGGTTCGACCATGGAGCCAAATTAGTGAAATGACCATTACAAAGGGGAGATGATAGTTTACACCTGTGAAGTAAAGAAGGATGGGTTATTAATGGGTCATTGACTCCCTTAGCTGCCTGAATAGTAATAGCAGAGTTACATCACATCTGCCTTCCCCTTGGGGGAGGGTGGGGGCAGTGTCGCAGATTTCACATTGTCCCATATTTTCACCCTAATTATTGCAGATTGGGCAAGGGAAGGGTATCAGAGTGGCACTCAGGGAAGGTGCATGATTAATTCATGGCATACCAGCCAAAAATGTTGGTCTCCACTGAACTAGATGATTCCTGAAATTCTCAGATTCTGTCATTAACAACAAAGTACTGCAGCAGCACCCTCCAGCATTCATGGGATCTAAGGGTTTAAACAAATAAGCAAGTTATCTTGAGTTCAGTAGAGGTCTGGGTTTTATCACAGAGCACCTATTGTGTAGTGACTGTCCATGTGCTGAATTGACTCCATGGTAAGTGAAAGATAAGTGGTTGCTCAGTGCTGTTTCACTGAGGAGTATGGTATGGAAACAGCTGTAAGCTGACATCTCATTTGTGCCTCCTTAAAAATGTTTATAGCATCACAAAATGTGAGGAAATAGATGTTGCTACCCTTTGTTGCACCACAGCAAAGGGAAATAAGGTAGTAATAGACTGCTGCTTTATTGTGGCAGACATCTCCTAGCTCTGAGGCAAGACAGTACAGGCAGTCTGAGTTGCTCGTACTCTCCAGCCACCCTGGGCAGGTGCTCTGGGGGACTTGAGGGTACCTCAAGATCCTGGAGCACCTGCCTACTTTCCCCATTTGCTGAGAGGCATCCTAGGAAATCTCAGGGTGCCTCTCCATAAGAGGGAGTTGGGTTTTCCCACTCAGCCAGATCCATCCCCTGCAATCACAGGAACAGGTCTGGCAGAGCAGGGAAAGCAGGGCTTTTCTCTGTTCAGCCAGGATCACTCCTGCAATTATGGTCAGGCTGAGTGGGGAAAGCAGAGAGATCACCTCATCCATTGTCCCACACCATCAAGGGGGAACCAAGGGTTGATGGGTGTTTTGCCTACCATAACCCATCGTGGCACAGCTGATCCACTTCATTTAGTGATGTCTGTTTCTAGCCAAGGTTTAGCTTTCAGTTAGTTTGAGATAAATGCGAGCACATGGACAATCACTGCACATGGGCCACTCTGCAATAACAAACCACCCCTTTGAACTCACTGTCATTTGTTCTTTTTCCTAGCCCCTGAGAATGCATTATGAAGCCTACAAACTGGTGCAATCAATATTATCCGCATCTCTCAGGTGGGTAAACACAGAAGAGTTATGAAACTTGTCCCCAGCCACACTGGGAGTCAAGCCCAGAGAGAAATGGTGTGGGCTGGTTTCCGCCTAGCCAGGCATAGGGACCATATGTGAGGGAGAAATGTTGGGCTGTGACTACATACACCTTTCTCCCCTGGATCACTGAAGAACAGGGGCAAATTCTCACCAGAGCTACCATCTCCCATGCCTTTATCTCATCAGATCTGGCTGTGTAGACCAAGGCCATCCAAAGCACAGCAGCCTCTCTTGCCTCTTACCCTTCTACCTATATGCAGTTTGTGGTTGCAAAGAAAGCAATGCTCAGTTATCACAACTAGCTGAAGTAGCTTGATCCCATTTTTTGTCCCTTTTTTGGCAAGATCAAAAAGTTTCATTTACATTTCATTTTCAATAGCATTTTTTATGGAAAAAATCAAAATGGAGATGTTTTAGACATTTTAACTGAAAAATCAAAACTTCCCTAAAAATGCAAAGGACATTATTTTATTCATGATCTGTCAAAAACAGATTTGAAGCAGCTCCTCAAGTGGCCAGGCTCTGGCACACTCTGTCCTGGCGCAAATGGTAGTTTGCTTTCATCATGGCAAAACTTCTGTCTGGCTGTTGGGCTGAGCAGAAGCACAAAAGAATGAAGAGCTCTTTGCTGCCAGGTCTGAGAGTCCCAGAACGTCACTTCCTGCAGCACGCTTGGAAGCAGGCTAAGGAAGTATGGGCTGGATGAATGGACTGTAAAGTGGATAAGAAGCTGGTTGGATCGCTGGGCTCAATGGGTAGTGATCAATGGCTTGAGGTCTAGGTGGCAGCTGGTATCAAGTGGAGTGCCCCAGGGGTCAGTCCTGAGGCCAGTTTTGTTCAATATCTTCATTAACAATCTGGAAGATGGGATGGATTGCACCTTAAGCAAGTTCACGATGACACCAAGCTGGTGTAGAGTAGATATGCTGGAGAGAGTCCAGTGGAGGGTAATGAAAATGGGTTGTGAGCTAGGGCACATGACTTACGAGGAGAGGCTGAGGGAACTGGATTTATTTAGTCTGCAGAAGAATTGTCTTTAATAGCAGCCTTCAGCTACGTGAAGGGGGATTCCAAAGAGGATGGAGCTGGACTGTTCTCAGTGGCGAGAGATGACGAAACAAAGAGCAATGGTCTTAAGTTGCAGCAAGGGAAGTTTAGGTTGCATATTAGGAAAAGCTTTCTCATTAGGAGGATGGCGAATCACTGGAATGGGTTACCTAGAGAGGTGGTACAATCTGTTCTGTTGAACAAACTTTCCATCCTCTGAACTCTACTGCCCTGGGGATGGTTTTGGCACAAGCCAACTCCCTCTCCTGCCCCCAAGGTGTGACCTTCCCACCCTCTGGGATGCAATCCCCGGCAGCTAGCCAGGTCACATGTCATTGATGGGTCCAGGAGTAGGGTCTAGGAAGAGCATGTGTGTGTGGGGGGGGGGGGGACCTTCCTTCCTGGGCCAGGGGCAATAGCTCCCCCCAAATCATCTTCCCTCCTCCCAGCCACCCCATGAACCATGATCAACAATGCCCATACCCCAAACCCAAATTCCAATTTATTAAGACATGAGACTTTAATTTACTTCCTCTTTATTTCTTTTTAAATTCTTTGTTTTTATTACTTCTTTTGATTTTATTGTCCAGTGACTGGTGTCCTTTCTGCTTTGTGCTGACTGAGGGACATTGTGGAAGTGACATGCACTGAAATATCCTGGGTGGATCTGTGCTCTTCACTCGTTGTCTGTGACACGTGTTTCTGTAGTCGCCTTCCCCATTATGTTAATATTCATCACCACCCTGTGCTTGTGTGTACTGTCTGCTGTTGGTGAGTACCAAAATTGTCTTGTAAAAGTGGTACAAATGGGTCTGGGGGTCAGTACAGTCGAGGTCTTAGACTGTATCCCTATTTGTTGCATTGTAAAATGGGTTCCCTTTATACAAACTGAAGTTATATGCTGTTTTTCAGGAATGCATGTACAGCATAAAGAAAGGGAAACCTGTACTTTGCTTTTGCACCCTCACCCATTTTGCAAGAGCTCCTCTCTACAGCTGGACCTTCACACTGATGTTTGGTTGTATTGTTAAGAAGATATGGAATAGAATGCAATGCAGAGCCCCAGCATCAGCATACAATAAGGAAAGCTGTACGTGGGTTCCTCACAAGAGTCCAACCCTTCACTGGGGCCCACGTTGGGATTGCCCTAAGGTATATCACAAACTTCAGAACATGGCTCATGGGGAGTATCATTATGCAGCTGTGTTCAATTCAGTGACTGAAAATGTTACAGGATTCTGCATGGTCTCCAGGCTGCAAATAGGTATATTGCTTGCCACTCATTTGCAAAACTGCTACACATTTGCTTCAGAAGACCATCAGCAAGCCCTGAATTGCATCACACCCCTCTTCCCTCTCTGCAGTAAAAGGCAAAGGCTTGTAGCAGTTCCTTAGACGTCTATTTCATGAACAGTGAGGATTCCCAGATTCCTTGGTGTTGCCAGGCCCACTGGGTGGATCTTCTTCAGAATCATTTAGAAGGGCTCAGATAGGGAAATGTCTTGCAGCGTTCTATATAGAGTTCACAGATTTTTAGGGCTGGAAAGGACTTCAGTAGAACATCGAGTCCGACCCCCTGCCCTGGGCAGCAAAGAGTGCTGGGGTCAGATGACCCCAGCCAGGTGCTTGTCCAGTCTCCTCTTAAAGACTTCCAGGGTAGGGGAGAGCACCACCTCCCTTGGGAGTCCACTCCAGGCTCTGGCAACCCTTACCATGAAGAAGTTCTTCCTGATGTCCAATCTAAATCCGCTCTCTGTCAGTTTGTGGCCATTGTTTCTAGTTACCCAAAGGGACGCCCTAGTAAACAGAGTACTTCCTATTCCTTGCTGCCCGCCCCCCCCGGTTAATTTGTAGATGGCCACAAAATCGCCTCTCATCGTTCTTTTGCGGAGGCTGAAGAGACCCAGGTCCCTCAATCTCTCCTTGTAGGGCCTTGCCTACAGGCCCCTAACCTGATGAGTAGCCCTCCTCTGGACCCTCTCAAGGTTATCCACAGCCTTCTTGAAGTGCGGCGCCCCAAACTGGATGCAGGTTGTGAGAGATGTTATTATATAGATGTTTGATATTCACCTCCTGGCTGTGATATGGAAAGTGAGTCTGTTCTAAAGGGTATCAATGCTGAAGAAGATGTTTTACGAACAAAAGGACCACCAGGATCTGGGGGAACGTCTGTTCACCAGAGCGCCCCAAAGGATGACTAGGTCGAGCGGTCACAAACTCCTGCAAGACCGTTTCAGGCTGGACATAAGGATGAATTTCTTTACTGTCTGAGCCCCCAAGGTCTGGAACAGCCTGTCATTGGAGGTGGTTCAAGCACTTACATTGAACACCTATAAGAGTAAATTGGATGCTTATCTTGCTGGGATCCTATGACCCCAGCTGACTTCCTGCCCTTTGGGCAGGGGGCTGGACTCGATGATCTCCCGAGGTCCCTTCCAGCCCTAATGTCTATGAAATCTATGAAATCTTACCTGCTCCTGATTTCTGAACTCAGGCAGCAGCTGCTACAGCTTCTGTTGTAGCAACTTGAGCTTGACTGCTGCATCTGAGGGACAGGCTCACTGCACACTGCCACAGCAGCCTGGCCAACATGGGCTCCATGGGACTTTTCCTGGTGCCCCATTCATTCCCCCATCTCCCCAAGATATGCTTCTGGGTGCAAAGCTGTATCTCCCATAACAAAACCTCTTAAGGGAGGGGGGAACATTACACTCACCTTGTTCACCCCCCTCCCCTACAGATTAAATAGGGGCATGGGGCTGCACCTGCCTGGCTTCTGTGATTGAGCTGCCCTGTTGTGGACAAGACTCCTGGGGGTGGGGCAGCATATTAGTTCCCCTCCAAATTGGCACTAGGACCTTAGTTATACTACTGAGTTATAATATATGGAGGGGCATCTGATTTGGTTGGGGTGGGTTGGTAAAATATCTTGGTTTTTTGTGAATTTGGCAGTGAGTCCAAGCATTTCATACACTTCACAGAAGTAATCAAGATGGACCTGCAGCTCTTCAACTGAATGAGCACACACAACACAGTCATCAGCATATTGGAGACCAGTAATGGAGGTGTTGGTAATATTACATTTGGGACATAACTAACTGATGTTAAAGAGATTGCCATCCATGCAATATTGGATGCTGGCTCCGCATAGAAGTCGGTCACCAATGGGATACAGAATAACTGAAATACAGATGGAAACAAGTGTTGAATCAAACAAGAATGTGATTGCACCCAGTTCTAATAGTGAAGGTGTCCATTTCTGAGCCATTGTTTAAGATGGTTGCTTTTATGTCAGTGGGAGGAAGTCTGAAGATGGTAATAAATTTTGGTGGGCACCCAAATCTCATCAGGATTTTCCATAGTGCCTCTCTTTTGATTGCATCAAAGGCCTTAGTCAGGTGAATGAGGGCCATGCAAAGATCTCAGATTTATCCTACCTCTGAATGGTCTGAAACCAGATTGGGACCTGGATAGGATCTCCTCAGTGAGGAAAATTAGTCTTTTGAAGAGAATGCAGAGAAGGATCTCCCAAGATATAAACAACAGTTCAAAGCCATGATAATGGCTGCAATCCAATCTATCTCCTTTCTTAAATATGGTAATGATTCTGGCATCTTTCAAATCTCTAGGAATCTGTTCATGTTTCCAGATTTTCATGATCATGACATATAATTGGTGATTAATAATGTTGGGTAGAACTGAAAGGGCTGCTGTTTATATACCAGCAGCCACACCCATGCTGTTAATTGGGGCCAACTGGAGGGATTCAGCTACCTGCCAATCTCAGGGGGCTGGTGAGCCTGCCTGCTGCCCTGACTTCTAACAAGGATCTGATAAAAACAGCTTGTGTGAGATTTCAGCAGGGGAGAATTTCAGTCAGACTCTTACTGCTCAATCAGCCTCCAACCTAAACTCTGACCCCAGCCTAAATTTACTGCTGCTCCCAACATTGCTGAAATGTGTTCATCTCTGATTTCAGATGGACCTTCCTAAGACCATTAAAGCTAAGCCTTCTTTTCCCTTCCTCCATGGATTCCTGGCTGTGACTTATCAGCTGTTCAAACCCATTCATATTTTCTATGGGGCTGTATTGGCTGGAGGTGTTGAAGAAAAATAATATTTAAAGGTGAATGGAAAAGATTGTCCCTGCCAAGCCTTGAGGTCAGAGCTTTGAACTTCTTATGCAACGATTGGTGAAATAACCAACATGTTTATGTCAAAGGAGAGAACTAGCTACTGCCCTGCATCTGCTTGAGGTATCAATAATCTCAATAGTCTCCCTACTGATGTGTCACCTGTGTAGGGCCCCTTGGATCCTGCAGGATCCCAACAAGCTGCCAACACGCTGCATGCTGAAGCCATGGAGAGCAGCCACCTCTGGGTGAAAAGTGTGAGCCAAGTGGCAGACACTGCGCTGTGTGATGCCTTGAGGGGGAGGATAGGGGCGGGGGGTGCAGGGAAAGGGACCCAGTCCTAAATACCAGAGCAAAACGGGTGAAATACATCAGCTGTGGGATCTTTAACTTTTCACATTCACACTGAGCCAAGAGCAGCTTTGGCTTTAAGTGCTTTTGTCCAAAAGACAGACACGGGGTCATTTCACAGGATTTAGTTTAGCTGCTTTGGAAGGATAACTAGAAAAGAGGCTGATCTGAGACTGTGGGGACCTGAACTGTGATTCCAAGAGCTCAGATCTGAGGCTTAGCTCACTGATCACAGTTCCTGGCTGGCAGGCAGTGGAGGAACAGTTATTTAACTGCTTTGTCTGTACTGTGCCAGTCTTCTCCTAGACTCTGAAGAGGCGATGCTTATAGTTGGCAAGGGAGTGAAGTGTACAGGGGCTTCATGTGTGACATTTACACTGGGGTGAATTAAACCCTGATGGATTTACTATTATAAACAGGTTGAGCTTTTTCTTAAGTATAGTTGCCCCTTTGGCCTCAGCGATTAGCCAGGATTTGAGTCCTTGCCAGCTTGTTTCCATTAGGAGGAGAAATTGATAATGGAGTCAGGGATTTCTTTGGTGCAGTCCTGTTTATTTACAAAGACTGAACACGGCGTCCTTCTCCCATGGACACAATACAACAAGCAACAGCAGGCAGGTGTCTTGCTCCCGAGTCCCACACCTGCCTTTCCTGTCAGCTCTTGTCCCTGGACCCTCTCAGGGTCACACTCAGGACTGCTTCTCTTTGCTGTGCAATTGCTTTTGGCCCGTAGCACCCACACACATACAAATAGCTGCAACCAATCAATGCCTCAGCCCTAGTATTTGCAAGTAGTCCCCAAAGAAAACATTTTTATGCTCCGTGAGTTAATTCTTACTTGGGCCTTCCCTTGTGGCCAAGTGCCTTGGGCCGTAGCTTCAACCTTCAACTGTTTCAGGCTCTTCCTTTCTTTTTTTAGCTTAAATGCAGAAGGGATAGCCTGCCCACCAGTGGTAATGAGTCTGAGATTACCTGTAGATAAGAGACATGCCTGATGGTACGTTTAGCCCTCCCTTCTCCTATTTATATTGAGCTACATCCTGAGTCCACACCCAAGTCTTACTAGAGGTGGGTGAACTCATAAGAGTCAGTTTTTTAGTAGATTTGTTTCCTTATGTCTATACTGACTATACAGCTGATCTAATAAAAGCATATCACCCACAAGAATTCCTGCTACTCTTTTAGTAGAGGATTTCGTCCTTTCTTTTTCTGCTCATGAATCATCCAAGGCAAAACCTGCATTTTCCAAAGCTGTTCTCCAGAATTGTTCAATGACCAATTGATATAACTGAGGCCAGCCAGGGCAGCTGAAGAGAGTAATTCATTTCAGAGGCACCTTGGACAATTCTCTCTTTATTATTCATGATGTGTGATGGATCACCTTGGTCATATGTTATTGTTTCTATTCCCTGATTGGATGAGTGACCCTCTTTGCATCCAGGAGTGAAATCATAGATTGTCAAGATAGCAGTGTGAATCTTCTGTTGGGAATTTGTGTACGTTCCCACTCACAACAGCATTTTGCAGAGAAAGTTTTTTCACTCCTATGGACACTTCCTGAAAATAGTAAAGATTTAATAATAAACAGGGATTCTGGTTTTCTCTGGAAATAAAATAGCACATTCTCTGATTAAAAATAGAAAATTCTCTGATTAAAAATAGCCAATTCTTTGATTACCCCCCCCAAATCTGTGATTAAAATGAAAGGCCATTATATATACAGGTATGAGTAGAACACAATGTTTTATTGATATATTTACAGTTTTAAAGCAATTTAGGAGCCTACCAGTGCTTCAATTACTATACTAAAATAAACTCTAAATACCTATATATTTTGGCATTTGATTTTGGGTTTTGCATCATGGAAAATCAGAGCTCCTGGTGAAACCACTCTGTACACCCCTGGGAATTATGCATGGAAAATTCAAAATTACGCACAGGAAAACTCAAAATTTTGCAAATTTAATTACTTTTCTTTGTGTACAAATTAAACTAAATACAGTATAACACTATTTGAACCTTCTTTAGAAATATATGCAGGTACTTTGTACCGTTTGTGGATGGGTGTAGGGTTTGTGGGGGGAGATTGTGAATGGGTGTGGGGTTTGTGGGTAGGTTTGGGTGGGTAGGGTTTATGGGGGATGTAGGGAGTACGTGGGGTTGGGGGGGGCTTTTGAAGGGGTAAGTGTGTGGGTGTGAGTTTTGTGGTAAACAGCCCCCACTGACAGCGGCTAAGTGCCAGCAGGCAGCAGCCCTCAGGGCACTCATGGTCATGGCAGGCCAAACCCCCAGCAGCCTTCACCTCCGGCTGAGTCCAAGGGCCTGCGCATGCTGGCATGGAGTTGGCCTGGCCTGTTGGCAGGCGTCTTTGGACCAGACCGGGTTAGCTCTGCCCCAGTAAGGTGTGTGGCACTGCAGGTGGGAGCAGCTGTGTGCTATCAGGCTGGGGGGGCTCCGTGCCTCCATGGGCAGCTTCCCACTGGAGTTCTAGAAGAACCATGTGGAGGCATGAAGCCAGTCAGCCCAGCCTGATGGCACGTGGACTGGGCGCTGTGTGCCATTGGGCTAGGTGGGCTCCATGGCACTGCGTGGGGCTTCCAGCACTCCAGCAGGAAGCTGCACATGGAGGCGAGCAGGAGTTTGCCTGGCCCAATACTGTGTGTCTCCATGTGCAGCTTCCTGCCTCACCTGACGGTGCGCAGCTCCCAGTCCATGCACCATCGGACTGGGCCAGCCCTCCATGTGGGACTTCCTGTGGACACCTCTCTGCTCCCTCAGTCCCCTCTACCCCCCTGGCTTTTCCCACAGCCCCCAACCCCACCCAGCCCTGGCAATTACTCACACCCACTCCACAGGGCTCGCCCAGTCCTGCTGGTGCCCCCCATCTCTGACCCGCAACTCCCCCCAGCCCTGCTGGAGGGGGTCCCCAGCTGGCTCCCAGCCCTCTGAAAGCCTCATTTACTTCAAAGGCTCCAGGAGAAAAAGTGAGCCTGAGCCAAGCCCTGGCAGACCGAGAGTTTCAGGCCCCACGCTTCCCCCTCTCCGTTCCCCTTGGGACAGGGCTTGGGGAGAGAGCACTCAGCCTGCAGACAGCTTTTTGCAAATGTGGAAAATCTACCGGTCTCTCTGTTAAAATGAAAAATCCTCCTTTTTTTCTCTGCTAAAAGGGAAACCCCCTTTTTTTTTTTCCATTTTCCCGTGGGAAATGGAAAACCTGGATCCCTTGTAATAAGGGTCACAAGTGCAGTGAAAGAGAGTTTTCAGGTTTTAATCAGATGAATGGTAATGAAGTTTTTCTCATTCTTACTTCATACTCTCTCCCAATTGAGGCTGAATTTGAAAACAGATTAGTATTTTCTGCAAAAAACATATTTCTGTTGTTCAGAATTTTTCATACTTTTTTCACATTTTTGTATCAGAATTTTTCATAGAATTTCACACCTTTTTGGAAGTGAGAAGCAAGGATTTCTTAGGGTAGTTGGGATAAAATTAGACAAGCTTTTGAATGCAAGACATTTTTCCTCAGGTCAGATCACAAGGCACCTATATATTTTGGCACAACATCACTCATACTACTGTACCATACTATTTTTGGATTGAACAGTTTGGGGAGTTTTAAAATTTTTTCCTCTCCCTTTTTCCTTTTTCTTTCCCAGGGGAAAAGGAAGACAAGGAAAAGAACTGGGGAAATATGTTTAAGAAATCAGTTATAATACCAACAGATTTTTTTTTCATTTTTTGACTGAAGACAGAAACATTAGTGCATATCTATTTTCAATTTAGCTGTAAAGCCTTTTTATAGCTAAAAAAATCAATAAATATTGGGATTAAAAGTCTTTGGCCTATGTCCTCTTTTTGGAAGGAGCTACAGTCAAAAGAAAGTGTCCAGCACCTCCCTGGGTTCAGTGATAAAAAGCTTTCTCTGAGTAAGGATTCACTCCATGAGGGATAAACCCTACAGCTGCCCATGCCCACTGTTTGGTGTCACTCATAGGACCCCAAAGCTCGAAGTTGCTCATTGAGTTTGGGAGCCCACACTGAGACCTTCAAGTGACCTGGTTGTGTAAATGCTGGTGGGTTCAGACTTCTCCCTATCAGGTGGCAAACACAAAGAAATTCACCAGCTACTTCTGAAGAGCCTTGAGTCCAGGTTTCCGAGCGGAGCTCTAGTTGAGTTCAGATAAGTGGTGGCTATCTAGCACCTCTCAGAGTCAAGACCAGCATTTTTTAGAGGACTGACAGTCAGAATTAGCAACCACTTTTGAAAACCTTGCCCTTAGCACATAGCCATATTGCAACAAGTAATGATACTTTCTTATATAGCATCATCTTTCTCCCAGCATCGCGGTTCTCATCTATTTTACTTTAATACAGACCTAGAACAGGGATGTTTTGACCTCAGGATCCCTACAGAATTCTGCCCTCTATTGTCTTTTCTTGGTGAATTCTCATCCATTTCTGAGCACATTTTGCATGTAGGTTTTAGTATTAATTATTTAACCATAGGAGGTTTCTCACTCCTGAACTCCTGAAAGACAAACAGGTCCAACCCCAGCAGGTCAGGAGCATATCTCTGCTCTTTGTCTCTTCCTGTCACACTGAGTTCAGATGATTCATGTGGCATGACTCCGCGTATGCCTGCTCTAGTATCGTAAGATGTCAGTTGCCATGGCAACATGATACAACACATCCTGGCATCATTTGGCTGAGGTTTTCAAAACTGGCAGGGTGGGGAGGTCGTCATCTCTCCCCTTTTCAGAGGAAGCTCATCATCCCGGGAGTAACACAGAAGGAGATGCATTACAGAAAACTTCCCCTCCCAGAGATGAGATCCTTTCTCATTCCTGCCTGGCATCTCTTTCCTGCCCTCTTTGCCAAAGCGACTTAGCTCACAAAGCCAGCTTCTCCTTCCACCCACATGGGTGTACATCCTGAATCACCCTGTTGAAGCCAATGGAACTTCTCTGTGTTTATCCCAATAGTAGGAACAGCAAAGTTAGGCCTAGAGGTGGGTGTGATCAGGGAGTATTGAACCATGTGGGTTGCCCTGGGAGGCACTACCACTGCAAAGGGAAGAACTGGAGTCCCCTGTAACTCAGGGGCCACTCAACCCACCAGCAGCTCGCCCACCAGTCATCGGAGAAGCGGGCAGGCTCCACTGACAAAAAAAACGGGGACCCGCGTGCCTTCTGCAGTCACCTGGTGAAGGCAGAAACAGTGAGGGGCCTGATCCTTTTTTTTTTTTCAGTGGAGCCTGTCTGCCTCTGCTGTGGCCAGGGCCGAGTGGCTCCTGAGTTGTGGCGGGGCCCTGGTCCTTCCTTCTGCATACCCCCCAGGGCTGCCCAGGTGGCCTGCTAGTGGGCTGAGGGCTGCCCCAGCTCAGAGGCAGAACCCAGCCAGATCCAACTCTTCCCCAAGACTGCTGGGGCTTCTAGTGCCCCATACAGTATCCTCACTGCCTTCCCGCCACCTATGACCACTTCAGAATGGGCTGGATTGCCTCTTGGGCAGTGCTTGGAGGCAACAGAAGGGCAGCTGGGTCTGCTGGTGGCTAGAGAAGGTATTGGGGATGGTGCACAGGGCCCTGGAAGCCCACCAAGCTCATGCTTCCCTGAGCCCATCCAGGCTTCCTGATCCCTGTGCGCCATCTCCGCCACTTCCTCCAACTGGCCTCCTGCCACCTTCCCACACTGCCCCAGGGGCAAGCCAGACCATTCCTGGGTGGTCCCAGGCAGCAGAAAGGTGTTGGGGACAGTGCACAGGGCACTACAAGCCTTGGCAGGCTTGGGGAACAGTTGAATCCAGCCAGGTTAAGCAGCCCCAGGGGCACTGACAGCATGGAGGGAAGGACTGGGGCTCCCTGTGGCTCAGGGGCCATTCAGCCCACTGGCAGCTTACCCCCTCAGCTGCAGGAGAGGCTCCATGAAAAAAGAAAAAAAAAAGTAGCGGGCCCCTCGTTGTTTTTACCTTCAACAGGTGCTTGAGGAAGCCAGGTCTGCTGAAGGCAAAAGTGGTGGGGTCCTGATCCTTTTTTTCTGTGAAGCCTGCCCAACTCTCCCACGGTTGGGTGGAGGGGGCTGGGTAGATCTGACAGCTGCATCGTTGCACTTTGTAACATTGCAAGCTAAGTTATATCCAGATGTAGTTTAGTTTGCAATGATGCAAAGTCATTTAACGCCCCCAAACTAGTGCATGTATAATGCGTGACACAATTAAGGCACACAAATTACACTTTCATTCGGTGTACATCATGATTACTCTTATATGTACGAGTGCCTGAGGTATGTCAGTAGAACTGTAGAGAAGCTGTAACCAGGAATGCATATCAGGATTGAGGACTATCAACAGAGTTGATAGAAGGCTCAGAGCTGGACAAGCAGGAGGGCTGCTGGCCAGGACTAATAGGCATGGAAAAGCCTCATGTGGGAAGGCTGTACAGTCCCTGACTGCAGCCTGCTTGTGTAGTACAATCAACTCTTTACCCTTGGGAATACAGACCTGAGATGAGTTGAGTACTTATGGGATTTACTGCTCTTTGTTATCACTTGTGATATAGCTACTCAAATGCCAGTTGGATTGAGTAGACCTGTAGATGTGCTCAGAGACTGGAAGGCTCAGGGACTTTTCCAGAATCTGAAGGCTTCAGAAAATCTCAGCTTATTGCACAGCTAGTCTGAGCTTGCCATTGTATGTTTAAAGGGACCCCCCATGCTCTACACCTTATTCCTTTCTCACTGACTGGGACAAGGGGGACCTATATGCTGTATGAACTCGGCTTTTTTCCCACTAGACTTTGATTCTTGTCCTCTCTATGTTCAGCCCAATAGCCTTTCCCAAGCACATGGATTCCCTGCTTGCACCAGTGTCATGACTGTAGAGCCATGGCTGGATCTGCTTGCTTCCCCAACACAGAGCTGTGCAACTGTAAATGTGGATTTGTGTCAACTAGCCTGATAGCTGGTGTCAAATCTTTCAAAGGAAGGAGAAATGGGATCAAATGACCTGATGAAAACCTCTGGCTGCGGCTGCATTGTCATGAGGCTGGTAGTTAAAACCCTGGGTATCATGAGGCGGATCCATGTTTCTGAGGGAAAGTGTGTCTATTCTCAGATGTTCACATTTCAGTAGGCCTGCTTATCCTTGTGATCCTGACTGTTCTTGCTGAGGTCACAAATGCAATCTCCTCAGCCAAGGCAAGCTGATATCCTGGGCCTTTCTTTTCCCTTGCTGTTCTCATCCATACCCATTCTTCCAGCTCCCAGTTCTGTACTGCTGACTCTCCCTCTCTTTAGTCTCTAGGGACTCATCACAGTTTCCCTGGAATCCCTGATGCAACTCAACCTCAAAAGCAAAATGAAGCAACCTCTTCCCTGGGCTTCTTTCTTCATGAGAACAGCTCGAGGTCAGCCATAACTAGCTCCCTCTCCCTGCAAGTCAGATTCTCAGTTAATCCTGATGCTTCCTTTTTAGAAACATCTGGCATTATTACTATCTGTTATTTGTGGTGTGGGATGCTCTGAGGGCTCATGGTGTCAGGACTGCTAGAATTTGAACCTGCATCCTTTCTGCTCAGACTATAGTACCACCAAGCAATTGGCCAACCACCAGCCCTAGATGAACTTTGACAATTTCATGAGGTTGCCAATGGAAGGACCAAGTGATCTGGATGGACCAATGGGAGCCAGAGGCCCCTAACTAGAGGGCTATAAAACCCTCCTACTTCCTTTAAGTCTTTGGTCCAACATCAGCACTACTGGGTGTAGCTGATTAGGACTTTCACATGCTGACTCCAGTTGCACTTTATTGCTGCCTTGGCTCTCCTGGCTTGGATTGACTGTTTACTCTGATCACAAAACTCCCTTGACATTCTGGCACTCGGACTGATACCCGGTTTTAATCTTGGCTTCCACTCTGGTAAACCTGGTTTAGCATGAATCACTAAGACTGACTGTCTATTAGGGCAGTGCGAAGCTTTGGTACTTGATTCGATTTGGAGAGATTCAGCCTGATCCCAAATCTCCAAATCCAAATTGAATTGGGAGACCAAGTAAAGGCTCTGAATTCGGAAAAACATTCAGAAAAGATTCAGCTGATTTAGAGATTCAGCCATAGACTAAGCAGGCAGCTGACAGCTGCCTCCAGCTGGTAACACTGTTGAAGCTGGGGGAGGGAGGAGGGAAGTGGGGTTGGGGATGGATGGATTGGGGCTGAGGCTGGGACAAGCTGCCCAGCTGGGGCGGGGGGGCATTTTATTTGGGGGGGGCATGAGATGTGGGTATGGCAGCACTGGGAGCAGGGGCTCTGCCCTGCTGCCACTTGCCTAGCTGAGGCAGGGGGTGGGGGCAGGATGCAGGCACAGCTCGCTCCTGGTGGAAGGGGGCAAGTGGCAGCAGGGCGTAGACTCTGCTCCCAGAGCTGCCACACCTGCATCCTGTGCCCTTCTGTGCTAGCTTTTTTAAAGTGCTGGGGCTGGGCAGGGGAGCCGTGGGAGCGTCTCCCACAGCTCCCCCTGCCCAGATGTGCTTGTCTCTTTCCGGCCAATCCGAATCACCAAATCTTGCCAAATCAGGGCCAAATCTTTTGAAGCTGATTTTGCCAAATTGATTCAGGACAGTGATCCAAATCTCCGAATCGAATCACTGTCTTCCAAATCGGCTGAATTCGAATCGAATACTTCCCTATTCGCATAGGCCTACTGCCTGTACCCTCACCAAATATTACACATGGCCTCACTGTACTACTGGATGGGGCGAATGCATATAACCAAAACCAGTCCCTGTCCCAAAGACTCTAAGTTAGCCATCTTTTATCCATGGTTATCTGGATTCTTACAAATCCAGCTCTTCTTCTTTGTTCCCAGGGTGCCCCACACTTCTGCCCCTTCTGCTCCAGCTTATACAAACAGGGCAACCAAACCCCACTTCCTATCCTGACTCTCAGACAGGCATCCTCCCACTGGCCACCTGTTCTCCTCCTCTCACAGCCCTGTTTCCTCCTAAGGCTTCTTTTTGGCAAGGTGGGGTGGGGTGGGGTGCAGGTTTTGGGGGAGTAGCAGCTGAGCTATACGTTTCTGCTGAGCTAATCAGCAATGACAAAGTTAATCATGTCATTAATTTGGATTGCTGGCCTTAGGACTGAAGAGTAATAACACACTCAGGTGATTCACAGCTCACTCCAAAATGTCTGCAGACTCAGATGGACACTGCTGTTTTAGTTATGCTGTGTGGCCTGTAGTAGAAAGCCTGTGCATCTTATTGCTTCCCTGAGCTGGGGGAAGAAGTAGGATAGTGTCTGAAGAGCAATCAGTAACCAAGGGAGGTGAATTTTAGTGAATTACTCATTGGTCGCTTGCAAGGAAAGAGCTGGGGCCCTGCTGAAAGAGAGGGGGTTATAAGAGAGCTTGGATAAGGATTCAGCTTTAGATTGCCTCCTGCTGTGAACAAGATGCTGGAAGACTCAAGAGCTGCAGGGGACAAGACCCCACAAAAATCCAGTGCCTGAACATTTGTCCTTGCAGATGGGCAAATGCAGTGGGGGATGGTTCTCTATCTGTGCCCAGATCTCCATTGACTGTTCAGTGGATTTGGCACGAGGGAGACATCTCAGTAGCGAAGGGGTGCTTGTGGTGAGGGCAAGCCCTGGGCAGCATGGAAGCCAGAAAGGTGGGCATTAGGAGAAGCAGCACAAAAAGGGGAACACAGAAAATGTTTGGAGGGTGCATGCTGTTCCCCCTCTCTGCAAGATCTGCTGGAAAATGGCCTTGCTGGCAGCAGAAAAGAGCACATGCCTTCTACCTTCTGGCTGTTTACATGCTGCAGACGGTGTGCATGCGCCATAGCCATCAATGCCAGTCCCCGCAGCAGGGGATGGATTGCTTCTCCACTCTCACGTGTGTCTGGCACTCCCTGGGCTGGCAAGGACTGCGAGTGGGATGGCTGGCCTTGGCAGAGGGAGAAAGAGCAAGAGTGGCTGGGAACACCCTAGAGCCAGGAGGCAGGATTTAAATTGCTGGATGGCAGCTCCCAGGCCAGGGAACCTGGTCTGTTTCCTTTAACGAGGAGAACTGGGGCTCCCTCTAGGGGCAAACAAGCTGGCCTGATGAGGACCTGCCCATCCACAAAATTCAGTGACAATTCAGACCCAGACCAGGGCTCCATTTTGCTGCCCAATGCCAGCAAGTATCCACCTAGGCTTTAGCGCAGTCCTAAACTGGAAGCCAGGTGTGGTAGGTTTATTTGTCACGTCCATGTTCCTCCTAACTCACACCTACCAGCCTTCTGCTCCTTCTTTGCTGATTGCTAACCTCCTGTATCCTGTCATGGCAGGTCTCAGCAGCTCCAGCCACCTCTCCTCTGGGTCCCAGTGAGCAGCTGTGCTCTGGTGCACTGAGCTCTGAGAAGCTGAGCCTTGAGTCTTGTGGGAAAGGAAGTGGGAAGCTGTTGGTGTTACCAGCAACCCCCTGTCCAGCCTGCCCCACCTATCCCCCTGCACCAAGCCAGATGCTGCTTTCCTCTCCAGCTGCTACAGCTTCTCACTGGAGCAGAGAAGTGAACAGGGCGCCCCAAGGAAGGACCTCCCCTCCTGAGGCATGTTTGGAAAGGCAGAATGATGCATTTTTGTGTGAATTGTGGGAACTGGCACAGGCCATTCTTTACCCTGGAGTGGGGATCATCAGTGACAGCACTGCAGGGAGCGCAGGAACCCAGCAAGCTTGGATGGTCTGGAAAAGTTGGACCTGGTTTCAGTCCAACGTAGTCCTCCAGGGATTTCTTTATCACCCTTTCTTTATCATTTAGAGCCCAAAGGCCTCATGTAACCAGCGACCAACAACCAGCATCCAACAACAACCAACAACCAGCATCCAGGCACCATTCAAGGGTTTCTAATACAGACCTTCTCCCAGTGGAGCAGTACCCCCCTTCTCAGTTTTGATGGAGGAAGAGTAGGATTAGGCAGGGCCCCTTTCTGGAAATCAAATGTTTTCCCTGCTCGCGTGACGGATGTGCAGCTATGAGATGAACAGACCTGTTAGAAACGTTGGCTCACAGGCAGCGCATTACAGTTCGGAGGGGGTTCTCCAGACCGATCAGTGCGCTGGGAGAAAGGAAAGATATCTTTCAGAGAGGTACTGGCCACTTCTGGAAGGGGCAAGCAGGTCAGAAACGGACAACGCTTCCCGCTCCCAAGGAGGGTCACTTTCTAGCCCCATGGAGCGTACGGTGCCACAATTGCCAATGCTGCGGAGGCCACGGGAGGGGGTGGTTCCCCCTGCAGACCCACACACGCGCGCTCGTGCAGGGTCCTGCGTACAGTGGCTCCAGCCAGCGCTGAGCAGCCTCGCTGGCAGCAGCAGCAGCTGCCTCGTGAGGAAAGGCGGCAGAGATTGAGAGCAGAGCCCTTGGCTGCTGGCACTTCACAGCGCCGTCTTTGTGATACGCTGTTGCCGTGACAACCGCAAAGGGTCTTTTACTGCCTGTCGGCTGTGAGACAGGAAGGGGGAAAGGAAAAAAAAAAGAGCATTAACTCCCGATTCTTCAAAGCCATTTGCGCTGTAGAAGAGGGCCTGCCCAGTCCCCTGCTCTGGCTAGCAGCAAGGCAGCCAGGCCAGAGGCCTACACCTGGTTTTTAGGAATTGCCTGAGAATAAAAGGGTTATTGCCACCTGCTCGGTCCCAGCATGCAGAGATTCCCCGTGAAATAATCCCTTGTAACGAATGGGGCCGTGGCTCCAGCTCCTCCTCCCCTCCCCCACGTCTCCACAACCTTTACATCGATAAGAAGCTGTGACCAATTGGTGGACACCTCGTGGCACAGTGTGGCCTTGGACCAATCAGAAGGCACCTGAAATCAACCAGGCTTGTCAGCTTGATCAATCAGTCCACACAGAATTAGCTAGTCCTGTGATTAGGGCTTCGCCTCCCTGCTGCCCAGTAAGTCTGTCTCGTTAAGAGTTTTCCCCAGTCTGCAAGAATAATGTCTGCTCAGCTGGCTCTGATGATCACCTCTATGACTAGCAGCTGCCCTGATCCAACAGAGCTGCTATACCCACCCAAGGAGTATTTCTGTCCCTATACTGACGTTGTCCCGTTTTCAGGGCAAGGTTTCTTAAATAACCAAGATCACAAGGCATGATATTCCCAAGCGGATGCAGCCAAAATAGTGGGGCTGACTGGGAAAAGAGTCTCCCTTGCCAAAAAATGGGATATTTTTCTTCGTTGTTTTCATAAAAAAAATTTCCTTGAGGTCTTTTTGGAATTTGAGGG
Organism: Crocodylus porosus; assembly: GCF_001723895.1. Lineage (NCBI taxonomy): Eukaryota > Metazoa > Chordata > Crocodylia > Crocodylidae > Crocodylus > Crocodylus porosus. Next base: position 6,183,624 of record NW_017728940.1, on the reverse strand, counting down.
ACAATGATAAGTTTAGGGGTGGAACTGAACATTTCAACAACCCCCAAAATACTGGCATAAATGGATTTTTTACCTGGAAGTTTCTATTTCATTAAAAAGCTTTTAGATGGACAATTTTGAACAGCTCAAAGGGTGTGGAGATTTTTCAGGATCCTCTGACTTCCTATTTGTGTAACCATAGACTTTGCTATAGAATCTACCCCTTCCTTACTACAGAATTATGCTGCAGAAATACAGCTTTTATTTAAGGGAAAGAAGAATAAACTCTTACTGTTATTATTTGCAGTTACCCCTAAAGCCCCCAACCAAGGCCAAGATTATGTTGTGCTTGGTAATATGCAATATGTATTTAGAAACAGGGTTTACTCCAAAGTACTTACAAATGAAATAAGTAAGAGATGAATAAAACATTCTTTCTCCATGTTACAGAGGACGAGCAGAGGTTCACAGAGATCTGCTGACTCACCTGCAGTGTCTGTAGCAGAATTAGGAATTGGACCCATATCTCTTTGGTACAAAACCCCTGCCTTAGCCACAAGAATGCGCTCCACCAGCCTTCGGAGTTGAAGGGATATGCTCCAAATGCAAACCAGGTGTGCCAGCACGACTGATGTACATTTTGAAAACAAGAGAGGGATGGAGGGGAGGCGGGAGGGAGCTAGCAAGTGAGAAAGAGAAGAAGAGAGACGGCCTGGTCAAACCTTATGCTGTAAGATGAACAAATGTTAATCAGCTTAGTGATGTTCAGCTTAGTGGAGCAGTTACACATTAAGGCAAAAAACCTGCTTTGATTGTCCCTCACCTGTACAGCTGTGGCTTGCCACCAGAGGCTTGTAAGCATGGCTCAGCTGAGCGGAGCTGGGTCTGAGTGATGCAGTCCTCCCCCCTCCACGGTTCAGACGCAGCTGGATTTGCTCTCAGCAGGGAGCAGAACTAGGTCTAAGTGAAGTGATTTCCTCCCCACTGGGATCTGGCTGGCTCTGCCCTGGCAGGGATCAGAGCTGGGTCTGAGCTACACTGTTCCCTCCGCTGCTGGGACCCAACTGGCACTGCTCCTATCAGGAGCAGAGCCAGTCAGAGCAAGTGGCGACAGGAGGCACAGTGAGCCCACTGCCTCCTGGGATCCTGGAGGACTTTGACTTGGGTGGAAAAGCTGCAGAGAGTGGCCACAAAATAAAACAGGAGCAGAATTAGGCACATTCAAGAGACTCCTGCCCTGTAGTAGGGTAACATTAAACAGAATAATGAGTGCTTTAAGCCAAAAGGTGTTAACATGCAGCCAATCCAGGGGTTAAGAGTTCCAGAAGCTACCTAAAGTTACTGTATAACAAGGCCCAGAGAGGGAGAAGCTAGTGGTCAAAGCATTCATTGCAAACAACTTGATAATTTTAGACCTCTTTATGCTCATAGGGCATAAAAATTGCTGTTTTTGTGGTTTAATTGTGCTACACTGTACACGTGTGCACGGGGGGTGGAGCCTACAATTTAAATGTGTTTGTTACCTCGCAAACTAAACCACACCTGCATGTATTTTAGTTTGCAACATAGCGATTTGTAGCGCTGCAGTCTTTGACAGCTCGCCTTGCTGCTCCGGGAGAGCCTGGTCAAAGCTAGAAACCACAAGGGGCTCAATCCTTTTTTTTTTTTTTTTTTTTTCCAGAGCCTGCCCACATCTCCTGCAATCGGGGGTGGGGGTGCTGGTGAGCTGCTGGTGGGCTCAGCAGCCCCTCAGCTGCGGAGGGCCCTGGTCCTTCCTTCCGTGGCTGCACCCCCTGGGGCTGCCTGAGTGCGCTGACAGTGGGCGCGTGCTGCCCCAGCTTGGGCTCAGCAAACAGTTGGATGCTGGGAGCTGCCTGCGAGCTGGGGCAGCATTCGCCTGCTAGCTGCCCACCTGGGTACCGCTGGGAGGCACGGCCACCATGGAGGGAAAGTCTGCCCCCCCTCAGCTCAGGGCCCGTTGGCAGCTCACGCCCCAGCTGTAGGAGACATTGGCAGGGTCCGCAGGGGGGAAAAATTATCAGGCCCCTTGCTGTTTCTTATTTTTCCCCAGCAGATCCTGCCCGTGCAAGCTGCCACCAGGTCCTTGGTCATTCTCTCCGCAGTGGTGCTGCCCGGGTGGGGTGTTAGCTCCACAGGTGCTGCCCCAGCTTGCAGGCAGCACCTGCTGGATCCATCTCTTCCCTGAGCCCATGTAGGAAAACTGCCTGTTTCCTGTGGCCTGGGGGTAAGCTGCCAGTGGACTCTGAGCTGTGGGGGGCCCTGGACCTTCCCCCCAAGGTAGTGGTGTCCTCCAAGTAGCACCTGTCCACTAGCAGCCCATCCAGGCAGCCCTTGGGGGTAACTCCACCATGGAGGGAAGGTTCTGGACCTCTTACAGCTCAGGGGCTGCTCGGCCCACTGGTAGCTTGACCTTCGGCTGCAGGAGATGGGGGCAGCTGCCGCCAAAAAGAAAAAGGATTGGGCTCCTCACCGTAACAGTGATGGAAGCCCCTAAATTGAAATAGAGGGTTTTTAATCATTGCAATTGAAAACCCACTGTTTCAATTTAGAGGACCAAACCCTTGTCACGTGTAAAAGTGGCGATAGGCTGCCTACTGAAAGACTGTGATTTTTACATTCTTCCTTATAATTTAAAACTGTTTCCTGAATGGAGTTTATGACCTTCTTCAAACTGTGGATTGTTTGCAAATTCGGCACTATGAGTTGATTAGTCACTATTTAGAGTCTGCTCTGTGAGCATTGTGATTAGTCCCTTGAGACACATGGCTTTGTGTGTCCCCCCCACTTGGATAAACTACTTTCATTTCAACCCAGTATACATTCCTGTGCTGGATTTAGGGTCCAAAATTCACTTTTTGTGACTATTCATACAAAGCAAACTTCAGTGATGGGGCTGTTCACAAACAGCAAAAATAAAGGGACATGAACAGAGTGAATCAAAAGCAAGAGGCTGCCCGTGCACTTTTCAGTTCTATTGTCTAACGCAGAGGTATCAAGCGTACGGCCCGTGGGCTGGATCTGGCTCACAGAACCATTCCACCCGGTTGTCTGGGCTACTGTGGGGGCAATGAATTTGGGGGCATGGCCAGCAGTGGGCAAGGTACATCAGGGAACCCGAGGCCCCAGTGGACATGGCCCTCGGCAGTGGAAGGGAGGAGGGGGAGCAAGGGCTGTGGTGGCTGCTGCCACTTCTCCCACCCATGCCCTTGGCCAGGTCCAGCCTGTGAGGAACCCAGCAGTCCAGATCTGGCCTGGGGACCAAGGTGAGTTTGATCCCCTTCATTTAACATATACACAGTCTAAATAGCAGTGGGCCCTGAAAGATGCGGAAGGATCCTTAAATACTCTACAACCTCAAAGTTTAACCCTAACAGCTTTTACACAGAAACACTCCCCAGCACCATGGAAATGCAGTCACCCTTTGAGTGGTCTATAGAACAGCAACCAGATGCATTCATCATTGCACAATTGCAGTGAAGAAGGACATTTTAGCTAAGGGCACTAGGGCAAACCCCTTTTTATATGCAAACACCTGGGGTCATTCCTCACAGACCAGCTATGCCCTGTTTTCAAAGGGTGGCTCCAAAAAGGCCCCACTTTCTAAATAGCCTGGAAGACAGAGCAAGCCTCACTGAAAACAGCACACTGAACTGATTATGCCAGTCTGAAACTCGGAGTCTAGAGTTCCTTTAGGTAGATGAGATGCACTAAGCCATGCCCCAAATGCAACACAGATCTTAAGGCTGGATGTTGGGGGAAAGCCTTCTACAGTTCCAGCCTGTAGAACACATTGTAAACAACCAAATGATTGCCCAGCCAGCACAAATGTCTTCCAGCATACCGTATTTTCAAATGCCAGAACCTGCTATCATGTAGCTGCAAGCAGGAAGAGTATGTGTGCTGGGTAATAGCATGCAAATTAGAAATACCAGCATTCGCTGCTCCCTTCCCCCATTTACGCACAACACTAGGCCTCTAGAATCCGTGCATACAGCACATTGTCATGACAAGTAGCTTTCTGGCTTTCAAGCCAGGAAATGTCTCCAGGTAATGGGAGACTTCAGTTTCAAAGGGTTAAAAACGTTCTGTGGTGTGACAAACTAGCAAAGGTGCCCTGCTGGCTCCCATGGGCTCTGGCAGCTTTCCAGCTGTTTTGCCACCTGTGGCAGCTGTTGCTTTCTTCAAATGGTGTTGCTATTGCTTTAAAATCGGTGATGCATTTGGGCCTCATTTAAAGCAACAGCTCTTCCTCTCCCTTTTGAAAATATTCCGTGATGGATCTTAGCTCTACACTTGTTCTCTCTTTCTCTCTCTCTCACACACACACATCCGGACTCTGAAATGCCCAGGGATGTGTCTGCAATGACTTTCTGCCCATTTTCAAGCACTTACAGTATCCCATAAATAATCTAATACTTGTTTGGTCTAAATGTAATTAAGATCCTTACTCCACGCTCTGCTACACTGACCAGCCATAGTTCCAGTGATTTATTGTGTCATATTGTTTGGGGCTTTAATTGTGTGCTGTATTTTGGCACTGCCACTGACAGCTTCTCCCAGGAATGATATGTTTACGCTACAAAGGAGTTTTGGGGGGATAACTCTATGAAGCAGTTGAATAACTCAGAGCACACTTCTAATAGGAATTCTGGTTGAAGATGCTGCTAATGCAAAGTTGCTCTGACAGTTTCCCAGGGAGCTGTGCCCTCTTCTCACTACCAGAATATGGACCAGCTGATCATGATTGCACTAATTTTTATGACAGATTTTTGTTCTGGTTGGGGTGGGGAGAAGTATTTGTTTGGGTTTTTAAAAAAAAATAACTTGAGAGGAGTCTGAGCTGTATTTGATACTGGGTAGTTGAGCTGTGTTGGTCTATGGCGATGGGTCAAGTTAAATCACATGGTATTCCTTCTGGGCCCCTGATTGGAGGTAATAAATGTGGATATTCAGGGCATGGATAAAAAAACCTAGTCCCCACGAGGGCCCTACATACAGCTTTGGTATTTGCTTTTGTGCCAGAAAAAACTACATGGTACAAATGTTCATGGGAAGTGAACACGGAAGGATCCAAAGCCATTAAAATGAAGTCCTAGAACAGTCATCTTAATAATCTGTAGAATGTGTTTTTAGTGTCTGAGCACCTCTGTCCTTTATAAGGCTAGTAGCACATCAATCATAACTCTGTCACCCACACATTTGTCTCCCATTTAGCCCAGTCAAGGAGAAGCCTAGTGGCTAATACTACGGTTGCTACTGGCTGAAGCTAACTATCCAGAGAGCCAATTTTCTGGCTATTTTGGGCTGTGACAATCTCAAATAGCACTTATATTGTGTGTTTTACCATCAAAGTACAAAACACAGTGACGTTAATGCCCAGAGGCCAGACCATTGACCAAACTCTGAGATCAGCTGTAATGCCCCTCATATGGAGATTGTCTGTTTGCATACAGTTAAGTGTATGTCAGCTGCTTATAAACTCACAGTTCTTCTATGACACCACTTGGGACATCCCTTGGCATGTTGTCTTGCTGGATATATAGGACTAATTAGTTTACTGCTAAAGCTAAAAGCAGGGGTGAGAAAGGGCACCCTGACTTGTCCCTTTACCCAGATTGAATTGAGATGAAGCAAGGTTATTTGTCTCCATCAGGACTGTTGGCCAATTATAAAGCTCCTTGACTCTTTGATCATGCTTGTAGCTGTGCCAAATGTATCTGGCGTGCTATGCAGGGCTCTGCACTACCCTGTCAAAGCTTTGTTGGGTAAATGATTCTGACCTCTTCTGTAAAGTGCTTTGGGACCGACAGAGGAAACACACTATAACAGCTAGAGAATAGCATTAGGATTGGACAGTGATTTTTGTATATATTGTAATAGAGCTGTGCTTGCCTAGACCTTTGGCAGTTTAACCTCGTGCAGCCTCCTTGCAATGCAGGGAATGGTATTCAGATCCACCTGTCCTGCTCCATGAATAGACTTCTACTGCTTGGGAGTCTTCATTAGCTGTCAGTGGCAGAGGGTCTATAACCAGAGCTAAGAATGGCTCCATCCAGTGTGGGGCAGTACTGCAATGCCAGCCACTTCCACTCGCATGTTAGTGATGCGCTGGGGCAAATCTGCGGGTCCAGCCAGCTTGGGTGTAGTTAAGAATCATATCTAGTTTGCATCTGACTTTGTGCTGGGTGAAGTGAAAACTCTAGATCACAGTGCCTTTGAGTCTGGGGATGTTGAATGCAGATCCAAACTCAGCAGCATGGGCCCAGCTTAAGACCTGACCATAACTTACTACAAGTATTATTCCAAAACCAACTACACCTTGAAGGGAAGATCTGAAGGTAAAAATAGAACAAAACAAAACAAGAAACAGAGAGCCTTGAAAACCTGGAAATGCAGAGCTAACTCAGTAAGGGGCCGTAAAAATGTCAGCTCTCTCCCCCTGCCTCCACTTAACTTCCTTCCCTCCATGCAGAGGAGGTATTTGCTCATTAGCATTAGAGACACACGTGCAGCTGAAGTGGTAAAGGATGGATATTTTGACCAGGAACTCAGGTGTCCAGGACATCCAAAAAACCTTATGCTCTGGAACTTGTCTCTTATCATAACTGTTTTTATTACAGCAACTCCTACAAGGCTCCCACCAAGATCATAGACCTGTTTTACTGGGAACTGTTCAAGGCATAATGAAAAGCTCTCCTTATCCCAAGGAGGTTACTTAAGGGAAGCGCATCAGGCAAAGAGTACAAAGATTTAGCTAGACATAGAGCAAGTCAGTGCCAGGCTTGGGACCCTATACCTTATCCCTAGACTACTTATGTTGTCAGCTGTTAGATGTGAAATCCTCCATCAAGGTTGATAACACAGGATCTATATAGCCTGGATTCAAATTTGGGGTGGCTACAATTTCAGGAAGCCCACCGGCTGTGATCAGTAAAAGGTCCAAAATGTTGTAAGGCTTCCAGTGCCTGGCATAAGGGAAGTGAAGGGGGAACTGAAGTGATCTGTGGAGTGTCTAGGAAATGACAACAGCAATAGTCTGTTTCCAGACATCAATGCAAGGACTCCCTTGTGCTCCCTTTTTTCCAAAGCATAGGACTGAAATTGCTGCCATTTGTGGGCAGGAGAAAAGGATGGGGTCTTCTGTGCTGTAGGTTCCCTTCCAGTGAACAGGCTCATGCAGGTCAGTGTGTGTACTCAAAAAGGCCCAGTCCCTTATCACCACTTCTGTTCATGTCTGTCACACCCTTACTATCTCTCTCCCCCTCCTGCTCTCACTCTCTCACATACTAAGGGATTAGACTGTGATCTTTTCAATCTTTCTTTCCTCAATAGATTTTTTTGCCAGCCGATTTTTTTTCTGACTTGAGCTATTTCACTTCATTAATGTGCCCAGAAGGGAAGAGCAGCTGCCTACATTGTCTGACTATGAAAATTTCTTGCGCTGCTGGATTTGTAAAACAACTGATTAAAGACAATGCAATTAATTATTCCTTGATGAAATAGTGGAAATTATCCTGAAAAATGAAGAAATTTAGCAGTGGAACATTAAATCCCAGTAATTATGTCATTTCTACAAGGGGGAGAAGGGGAAGTATAAAAATAAAATCCAATTGCAGGCAGTGCTTTTGCCCCTTTCTGCATAGTACCCTGCAAGGCTCGTCTGGGGATGAGTGCTCCACTCAGTACCCCGGCTGGGTGAGCTTAGGGGTGAGTGGCCATACAGCCAGCATCCCAACTCCTCTTCCCTCAGTGCCCTGGGTGGGCCAACCTGGGACTGAATACCAGGTAGCCAGTACTCTTGCACCTCTTGCTAGCACCTCCTGCTGGGAGATAGAAAAATCTCCCTCCTGCCAGCTCTGCAATGCTGTTTCCAAAACTGCCAGCTGACAGAGATGGTAGTCACTGTATCAGACCCCATTCAGCCATTCTGGGAAGTGAATGACATCTCCAGCCAGAGTATTGGTTAGAAACGGAGCACAGTGCTTGCACAAACCTCCCTTAACAAGGGAAAGTGTATAGCTGTGTTTATATTAGCCTCTACAATTACAGCCTTTTAAGGGAATGCCCACACCCATGGCAAAGCAACCCCTCCTTCCGGGTCTGCATGCCATCCGCACAGTTCCTCGAGAGGAGGCCTTGCCCCATCTTAGCCTAACCTCCCCCAGCCCCTGAATAGACATAACCCTGCTATATGTCTCGAAATCTGCCTCAGCTCATTCCCTCCTATGGCCCCTTCCACCTGCTCCTGCTGTGTAGTCCTGCAGGTCTCATGTCCCTGGCACTTGGGGTAGGCTGGAAAGGACCCCTGCTATCACAGGCCCCAGGTCATATGATCCTTTTCATAAACGGATCCAGCAATTGCAGTGACAGCTGCTGTAGTCAGCCCCTTGTGCACTGACCTCCCTGCTTGTGCTCAGCTGTGTCAGCGAGGATGGCACTTCGCAGCGGAGTGTGTTCATCCTGGGAAAGCCCTGCAGGGAGGCTTCTAGGACTGATTGCCTCTGCCTGCCAAGGAGGACTTGGCATGGGAACCTCAAGGCACATATTCACCCTGTGGCAGAGCAGGTCTTGAAGTGATGGTGACTGCATGCCACACAGGCTGTGCCTCAACTCCCCTACCTGCCACACAGGAGAGCCCTGTCCTTAATAAGGCAGGCATCTGCGCTACCAAACCTGGCCCCCGGGATCTAAATCCAGACACCCACACACCACCTGCCAAAATACAATTACCATATACGTTAAATCAATAAATCTTCCAGGCACACGTTTTCTGCTAGGGCCAGAAAGCCCATGGGGAAGACCTCCAAAATGGCTTCTGTGATTTGGCCCGTGTGTACCACCTTCATCAGTCTGAGGCCCACGTATATCAGGAGACAAGGACTGGGACTTTGCCCATCTGCCCCAGAGCTCAGGCTTGAAGCCCTTAACCCATCTCTTTTAGACTGGCTGCTGTATGCTGCACTGCATATAACTTTTTTGCTGTTCTGGATACAAAGCAAGGACGCCAAGTGCTAGCTCTTTCTTTGGAGGATCTGGCTCTTGGGGGATTATAGCTAACAGAATACCATCCTTTATCATTTCTTCTGGAGCCAATGATTTGTTGGTGTTTAAGTAATAGGGCAGTGAAGGGTTTGCAGCCTGGGCTTTAAGCCATCCGTCTCTGGGATGCCAGGCAGAATTCCAGGCAAAGCCAGTGGTGACTGGAGTTGTAAACCGTTTCATACCTGTTTTGTGACACAGGCAAGTTAAGGTGGCACATCTCCACTTATGGCCAGGTGTCCACATCAAAGTCACCATCATGAATTGGCGGTCTCTGCAGGGAGGCTGGAAACAGACTGGCTAGAGAGACTGAACTTTATTATATCCCATCATCATGATGCTTACGTGAATTTTCAGGGAGTGAATGGGTAGCGGCACTTGTGACCCTGAGTAGACTCTAACCTTCAGAGCTCTCAAGCCAAATGGAGAAGGAAAAATACGTACCTGTGAGAGATTTCCCACTGGCCTGCACTGCAATTTGAGGGGGAACCATGGCCTGGCCCAATGACTTTTGAGTGAAATCTGCATGTTCTGCCTCATTTAAAGGCTGGATCAAGGGCCCGCAGAAGAAAGCTACCTACAAGGCTGAAGGCAAAGCAAGAACTGTGACTTTATTTTGGACCCTTTCATGTCAGTCACTAAAGCAACAGTTCAGCGATATTCCTCGCTTTCAGCATCTGACCAGTCTGTGGCAGGAAGTGTACGTGACTTAATACTGATAAATATTTACTACAGCTCCCTTCAGGAACCAGCGTGGATCACAGCACAGTATTCTGTTTGAAAGAATCACTTTTGGAGCTCTACTCAGAGACACATGGAAGAGATCAAACCCTCTGATTAGGGTTTGTCACCAGGATTTCTTTGAGTTTTTCTTTTCATTTTTATTTTATTCCTTATACCTCTCCGCTGAATTTTTAGGTTATTCATGACTCCAATCGGTTGAATTCTGCCGATGCAGCACTCACCAGCAATTGCTTATAGGTTCCAAATGGCTCTTCAAGTCAGCTACATCACGCCTCTTATCACTGGCTATTCATGAATACTCACACAAATGGGGTTTTGTTCACTTGTGGAAGGATTGTTCTTCAGAAGAGCATCCATATTTGAAAGTGAACTATGGCCCTGGTGCCTGAACTAGTGGATTCACTTGTCCGCGGTAATTGTTTCAGTCATTCAGGGAACAGAAACAGCAGTGTGGAATGCCGGTGACTAATCATGATGCCGATGAGTCTTTTTTCAAATTTCATCAACAATTTTGTTAAACTTTCAGCAACAAAAATGCTGGTGGGGGTGGAATTTTGACCAAGTCTCACAAAAATCTTTTCTTTCCTCATTTTTTGACCAGTTCTACTAATCACATACCATGAAATGAACAGTTTGCAAACACCCCATAGGCTGAAATTTGTTTGCATAAACTATTCAGTAAGCACTTAGAGATAACAAATTCATTTGCAGAAATCAGGATCAGCTTGTGAGCAAGTTGCAAATGGAAAAAAATAGCTAAATGAATCATGGATATGAGAGGTTTTTTTACAGGACCACACTCTTCCCAGTGAATGCAGATGCATTTAATGGTGTGGGTGGGCTGTACCATTCTCAGGAACTACTAGAAAAGGCTGGATTTTTGCAGTAAACTTAATTAACGAGGCTCATTAGTGGTGTTGGAAGAACCGAGATGCAGAAACACAGAGAAAATATTGTTGTAGTGAACTGGTCTATATAGTATAGCCAGAATTTTTCCAGGGATTCAGATCCTATTTTGGCATTGAATGGGATGCTGAACAATTTAGGAATTCTAGCCATCAGTGTCATATTGGGGTCTTCTGAGTGCTGAACTCTTTTGAAAATCTGGTCCATATGTATTTCTATATGGAAACAGAGTTCTTGAGAACTTGGCTCTAATTGTGTTGTTGAACATCTGAACATGAGTTATTTTGAAAATATGACCCCCTGACAACCAATTTAATAAAGGTTTCAGGTGCCAGTGGACCTTCATCACATGTAAACAAGACCCCCGGAAAAAGAGAGAGTTTTACAGAGCTGGACAAAGCTCTTATTTCCAGTATTCTTGTTACTTCTTTGTCCATTTCTTCTCACATGTGGAATTCCAGCTTGATTTCACCAATCACAAACCTAATCAGAATAGCAAAGGGGGAAACCAGTCCAATGTTCTCAAATGCAGCACAAGATAAAGTTACACTTCCACAGTTCTCCAAATAAATTTGTATTTCTTGTTTTGAAAACAGTAAACCTATACGTTGACTGGAGATCTGCTTAAAGTTGTAGATTTGTCTCCATGCTAGAGCCTAATCCTGAATTCCTGAGCCTGACAAATACCAAGCCCCATGTCTCTGCTGAACAGAGTTTGGGGAACTCAAAGGGAGCTGTATTTGTGTTTCAGAACATGGAATATGGTCCACGGGCCAGGATGTGCAGGATGTACTCGCATAGATTGTGGGTGAGTCTGGTGGTGTGGAACATGGGGTGTCTAGTGCCAACCTATCTGTCCACAATTTTAGATGGCAGGGGCGGAGGTATATATAATATTGGGAATTTTCTGCTTAAAAGACCCCTGAGATCAGATTCTGTTATGCATGTATTGGGTACATCTACATGTGCAATTAATGAGAATCAATAAACTCCAGAGTTTTTTGCTATGGAGTTTATTGCTCCTGGGCACACTGTTTGAATGTATGCCCAGATGACAGCATATTGACTCAGGCTGGAACAACTCTGACTGAACCCTGCCAGCCTGGGGCTTCCTCCCTCCTCCAGCTCAATGTGTTGCAGAGGGGCTGGCTGGGGCACAAGAGTGCTCCATGCAGGGCTAGCTGGCAAGCAGCTCCCGCACTGAAGTACCCTTGTGCCTCAGCCAGCTACGTCAGTGTCTACACCTGCACTGCTGTATTTATAAGTACTACTCTGCTGTGGAGTTAATTAGTTTACTCCAGCCTAATTGCTCTGAACATGTAGACCCTGAGATGTATATTACGGTGCTAATTAGTCAACTCTGCAGTAAACTTCTTGTGTAGTTGCACTCATTGGGTAGCTGAATGGGCTCATGGCAATTCTCTTCCACTGTGGGAGAGAAGCGGCCCTGGAAAATCCATGAATGCATCAATTTATATAACATGCCATCATCTAACCCTTAAGACTGAATCACAACAAGGCAGTGAGGAAGAGGAGGAAGACCCACACATCTTTTGTTTCAGCTGTTTTCCAGAGACTTGAACAGGGTAAAATAGGATCACACTTAGGTACCTAAGTCCGCTTGCACACATAAAGGATGAAACAAGATCTGGTCCCTATTTTCCCTGGAGAGCTGTAGGAAAAGATTCCAACAGGATGTCTACACAATATCAGTGCTGCTGAAAAAGCATGGTCTGCCCACTCCTACTCCTTGTGCTTTGCATTGCAAAAGTGACATGTAGACACTTTTTGAAGCATGCCCAGAGTGGCTCTCAGCCTCAGGTGTGCTCATAAGAGCAGCTACATGACACTTTTCTTGGCATGTAACCAGCATGGTGTAAAAGTGAGTAAGCAGGGTATATTGTCAAGGCAGTGTTCCCTGGCATGGTGGGAACATGCCTCCAAGATATGAGTGGCTCTTCAAACCAGGGAGTAGAATAGGATCGAGGAAGAGGGGAAGCAGTCCCTTTGTTCCTGTGCACATGGAGAGATCAGACAGAGTTCCTTCTTGCCTGCTGTGACTGAGCAATAGAGAACGGGAGATGAAGGGGCGAGTGCCTGTGATCAGCTCTTCTTAGCTCGGTGGCAGCAGGTGGGCTGAAGAGTAATCCACATCTTGTTGTGCAGTGGGCATAGTGCAGTGGTGTCGGAGCTAAGTGAAGGGAGCTCACTTCTCAAAGCCCTTGGGATAGTGGTGATAGCAGAAGGTGACTCTCACAGAGGTTGGGCATGGCAGGAGAAGTCAAAGGAGCAAGGAGGTAGCAGATGCCCATTATACCATCCAGATAACGAGAATCTGGACATTAGAAAGCCTGGGACTTTGGGACCCTAGGTCACCCCCCACCGTGTTCTTTTTCAGAGGTATAGTACCATGCCCTCTCCCTCGAGTAGTCGAGCATCTAATAGAGCATGAGCCCCCTTGCACTGCAAGAAAAGGCCTGAAGAGAGTTTATCTTGCACTCCCTCCCAGTAGCGCAGCCCTTCCAGGAAGCAGCCAAGCTCCGGGAATTAAAAGCTTTGCAACATGATATGACAAAAAGGGAGAAAAAGCCTTCAAACGCGCCTCCTTCATCTCTCCCAGCACTTCACCTTTCAGTCGGCTTCAGTTATTTCACAGCCTCTGAAAAAAAATGGTTAGGAACTCACTGAATAAATCATTTCCGTTCCCTCCCCCACCTTCCTTCTCTCTTTTGTGCAAATCAAAGGCTCTGAGCTGCCAGGAGCTGACAAGAGTGCCCCCCCCCAACCCCCACTTCCCCATTCTTTGCAGCCCCCGTCCTCTGGAACTTGGCGGGAATACACCACGGTTTCAGAGGCAATCAAACTCTGACAGGCCAGCCTGAGGGACAATACAGAGAAGCACAGAGAGAGAGAGAGATGGAAGAGACGGTGCCTTGCTGCTGTCGCTCCTGCAGGCACTTGCTAGCTGTTCCCTTTGGGTCCTGTAGTTTGGAAACAAGGTAACGAACATGTGGGGAAGGCTGATAATCTCCAAAGTGTCTATGAGTAAGTGAAACCAGCACTTAATCATGAGATGCTTAGACAATTACTAATCTTGGCGTGAAAAAAAACACAGAAGAATCAAAGAGGAGTGGAGGGTTTGAGTTCTATTTTTCATCCTTTTCCCTTCCTTTTCCTATTTGCATGAGTCTCTTGTGGTTCAATATAAAATAAGAGATGAGTGGGAGGCACCTCTAGTGGATCAGGTGGCCCCAAATAGCACCCCCCCCCATCTTCCCCTGCTCCTTGTGATGTCTTCATGTTACTGTGAGACATGCAGCAGAATTGGGTCAAAAAAATCACACAACCATTTCTCATCCCAGTGAAAACAGGGGACACAGAATGGTTTTAAATGAGCAGCAAATGTTTTAATTCAATGATCTCCTTCGATACGGTGACAAGTCACACATCTGCAAATGCACATCACCAACTGTCATTTTAAAATTGTTTGAAGAAAGTTTCTTGCTCTGCAGAGTGACCTACTGTAAGGGGTTTGCAAGGAGAGCCGTGATGCTGCTGCTGTTGCAGAAGGGGTGGAAATGCACTGGCGTGAAGCATTTGTTTTATAGATAAAATATAACCCAGCCCCCCAGCCTGTGCTCCAGACACAGCCCCAGGATTAATTCTCACAGGAACTACAGTGACAGACTGCTCATTCTGCTCAGACAATTTATGTCCACACCCACCCTGGTAGCCGTAACACAACTGCCCTCACTGCCCTTGACAGCAGGCCTCATCACCACGAGCCTGCATACTAGTTATTGACCAAGGCCCAAGAGGTCATTCCTTGCAGCATGTGGAGAAGGGTAACAAATCCTGGCTAATCCAGACCTTCTCATAGGCTGGTTTTAATCTGTCCCTTGGCAGACCCTCTTCCAATTATGGCTTGCCAGGATCCACAAGGGTCCAAAACGCTCAAGGAGAGCCATCCCAAAACCTAGTCCCTGCTCCAGGTCAGCTGAAGCAGTGACCCCAGGGTTTCATACTAGGACTAGTAGGTGTCTGACAATAGTGCAAGCATCTTCTCCCACACCTTGGGGAGATGGGGATGCAGGCCACATTGGCTCAAAAATATTTTCTTCATGTTTTATTTATTTATGTCCTTCTGGTCCCTCCATACACAGACACACATATATAACTTGAAGCATTTTTATGACTAGATACCACTTCTCTGAAATCAATGGCAGGTTTGCACAGGCCTGGTGCATTCACGAGGTACATTTAAATGGGGGCCCACAAGGGACATTGAGCAACACAACACACGTGCACTAGGGCTGTGCGAAATTTTGCCAGCTGTTTTGTTTTGACTCTGTTTCAACTCGTTTCGGGCTCGAAATAGAGAAATTGAAACTAAATGAAGGGCTTTGAATCAGCCTCGAAACAAAATGTTTGAAAGTTTTGAAACATTTCGAGGTTCAAAGCACAAGCTGGGCTGGCCTGCAGGGAAAAAGAAAGTAAGGAGAGGGAGGGGGGACAGGGGAAAGGACACAGTGAGGGCGTGCCTTAACACACAAGCTGGAGAAGAAGCTCCTGCAGGAAAGAAAAGAAAGGCTCTGTCACAGTTTGGCTGCCTGAGATGCTGGTGGTGCTACTGTGCTGCTCCGCACTAAGTTATTGTTTTACCTGTTGTTGTTTAAAGTGGTGGACCGGACTGAGACTGCAGGGGAGGAGGAGGCCTTATTGGGGCACACTACCGTGTTGTGTAGAGGACCCAGTGCCAGTGAGGGTGCACCTTGACACACACACACACACACACACACACACACACACACACACACACACACACAGAGTCACACGTCACGAGTTTTGCTTGTCAGCAGCTTGAGGTTCAGTTTCTGAGAAACCTCTGCACCTATCTCCATGAAACTTGACAGGTTTCATGGCCTCAGCAGGGGCTACCATGCCTGAAGTTTTCACTCCCCTGTGCCTTCACGTGTACAGGTGACATGAGTTTTTCTTTCAAGCTTTCAAGGTGCAGTTTCCCAGAAACCCCTGCACCTATCTCCTTGAAACTTGGCAAGCTTCATGCCCTTAGACACAGCTACCATTTTCAGTGTTTTCATTCAAATCTGCCAAAAATGACAAATTTATAGGCAGTTTTGTGCTTCCCCATTATAGTCTATGGGCAAAACGTCGAAACAGCTAAATAATTTAGACGAAACGAAACGGAATAGTGCTTTTGAAATGAAACAAAACTCAAAATGAAACACTGTCCCACTGAAATGGGAAATCAAAGTCAAAACGAAATGGCGCTGTTTCACACAGCCCTAACATACACACTCAACGTTCAACTGCATGGTGCATGCATCTAACCCAGGGGCGAGCAATTATTTTGGGGAGAGGGCCTCTTATTGAGTTTAGGTAAGCTGTCGATGGCTGCATGGGTAGTCTTTCCCCTTGACAGGTGCCCCGTCCCCTGGTCACCATCTTGTGACTGGAAGTCCCACTCCCTAACCCTTGACCTTTGCCACCAGAAGTCCCTCCCCTTGCCCCCAGAAGTACTCCTTTCAGCAAGAAATTTTCCTTTCATCTTGGAACCAGAAAAATACCAAATTATATTCTAAAAGAAAAGACCTACAACATTCATTAATTTGATTTCATAAAATATTTTTGTCCTGATTTACATGAGTTTGTGTAGTGTAGTGTGACACATAGGTCACACTATAGCTATGCACAATAGCTTAAAATCAAGTCTTACGCTTGTATATTGTGGGGGATAGGTATAGGTTTGTGGGGGGATGTGGGTGTGTGGGTTATGTGGGGTGTGGGGGAGAGCATGGGTGTGTCTGTGGGGGTGGATACATGTGGAGGTGCAGGGTAAGGGAGCACGTATGTGTGCATGTAGATATGTGGGTTGTGGGTGGGTATGAGGTGTGTAGAGGAAGGGTGTGTGAGGGGGTGTGGATGTGGGGGTCTGCATGTATGGCTGTGTGAGGGGGGTGTGGGTGCATGTGTATGGTGGGGTGTGCATGTGGGACTCACCCTACGAACACACACACACACACTCTGTCCGTGACTACACACACACACACACACACACACACACACACACACACATACACACACCCTCTGCCCCTGCCTACACTGCCCCCCCATCACCTCCTGCTCCTGGCCCCGAGGTACTGGCGTAGCCCATGCTCCCCAGTCTGGCAATGCAGCCTGAGGCCATGTGGCACTGGAGCAGTGTGGAGGCAGCAAGGCAGGGAAATGGCTGGGGGTGGGTGGGGCTGGGCTGCTCAGTCCTACTGGATCCCCCTAGGTCCTACTGCCTCTAGCTCCTGTCATCTTTGACAGGCAGCCAGAAGCAAATAAATATTAATTTACTACATTTTTTCCCCCCATGGGCCAGATAGAATGGCCTGGCAGGTCTGCCCTATGGGATGTATTTTGCCTGCCCCTAATCAAAACTCAGGCCTCCTGGGATATCTGAGGACATGACTTATATGTCGTCTGCTCCCAAGATTGTAATGCTGGATAAATTTCAAGCAGTATTTTTGTTCTAATTATCCCAGAAAGACAGTACTCTGAGTTGTTTTACTAGTTCCCTGTATAGCTGGCTGTTACTTGAACAGTTAGTGTGCAATATCATAAACCAATTGGCAGCATTATGGTTTCTGGCTGTTACCCTGTCTCTTCCTGTGATTTTACTTTGGTTGACCTGCACATTCACAGGGCAGATAAAAAAGATTCATAGTGTCCTTTGCTGGAGTACAAGGGTATTCACTTCCTGTAGAGAGGACCTGATCTGTTAGAAAAAGAATTGTAAATAGCTGGGGAATTATCTACCTTCCCCTGCACCACCTAGCAAGGAGACAGAACTGTCTCAGCCATTTGGGAAAGTGAGTGCAAATTGCAGCTAAACTTATGCACTAACCTGCTCAAGGAATAAGGCAGAACTACAGCAAAAGCGAGTGTTCTTAGCTGGCCCAGCAAGGCCAAAGAACCTGCCAAGTTTAAGTTATGTCTCTCCTCCAGATGATATTCCCATAGTTCCAGGGTGGTATCAGAGTTATATAAAACTTACCTGGCTTGGCTCATGTTGTCTCACACACCTTCACTTTCAGTTTCTGTTGTGCATTTGTGGGAGCCCCTGCTGGAGAAGGCAAAGCTTGATATATGAGATTTGTAAATTGTACTGGGAGGTCCCAGGGTATCAGAAATGTGTCCTGAGGAGATATAGCACCCACCTGACCTGACATCTATTTTGTTTCAGAGCTTAAATGGGAGTGCAAACTTCAGCCTCTAATGCAGGGACAGCAAAACTCAGTGCTGGAGGTTGGGAAGGAAGTTGTTTCCTTGTCACCATTTCACAGGAACTCCACTGATAGCACTTCCATCCTCAGATTCCAGACCTCCTTAGAAAATGCCACCTGTTAGTTTTTAGGGCGGTGCAAAGCTTTGGATGCTAATTTGATTTGGAGGAGATTTGGTGGCCTGATTTAGTGGCTGAATCTCCGAACCCAAATTGAATCAGGGGACCAATTAAAAGGTCCAAATCCATTCAAAGCTCTCTGAACCTATTTGGCAATTCGGGCAGTCCCTGCTGGCTGCAGCAGAGAGCTGGACCCAGACTCCAAGCTGGTAAGTAGGGGGCAGGGGAGGGGAGGCTGGAGGAGTGGAGCGGGGACCATGGTGGGACCCCCACCAGGCCCCATCCCCTGCCTGCTTCCCCAGCCACCTGAACACCCCCCAACCCCTACTCACTACCCCAGCCCACCACCCTCATGGGGGTCATGGGGCTTGTGGCAGAGCCCCTCATACAGCATGGGGCAGTGGAGGGCAGCAGGGATCACCCCCTCCCCCACCACTGGGCAGGAGCTAGTACATGGGGGCTTTTTTTTCCCAAAGAGCTAGGAGCTGGGGCAGGCGGGGCAGCCATTGAGAGTGGGCAGGAGATGAGGCCTGTGTGATTCGGAGATTCAGCTGATTCGGCAGCAGCCAAATCTCCAAATCAGATTTGGCTGAATCAATTTTGGACAGTGATCTTTTTGACTACAGAAAAATAATACAGCTATTCTTCTCTTGCAAAGAACTCAGACAGACCACAACTGGTTAGAATGGTTTTAATGGATACCTGTGTGAAAAACCTGGGTTCATCTGGGGAATCATATCTGTATACCTAACAGTGCTATCATTGCGTGGCACCCTTGAAAAGATGTAGAGACACCCCAGGGTGTCATAGTACCCTGGTTGAGAATCACTGCTCTAGAGACTGAAGAGACCTGAGGAAGTCAAGGGAATTACACCGGCTCTCTCATTTTTCCTGGGGTCTCTGCTTACAACCAAACTACTGGCAACCATGGCTTCATGCAATGGAAGTAGAATGGGGTGTGTGTGTGTGTGGGGAAATCCCTATTATAAATAATATACTTCTTTAGAAGCATTTGGGGGGGGGGGTAGATGTCTGCTTTCTGAAGGATGTTAATTTGACTCAACCCCTTGCATTTTGCCATTTAACCAAACTCAGGTTTTCTATTTAGTTGCTTCTTCCTTTGCAGTTGACTCAATGGGATTCTAAGTCCTTCTTCAGAGTCTGGCTGCATGAGTAACCTCTGTACAAATTGCAAGCATCTTAATTTGCTGTCTTTCATCTCCTGACTTTTCAATGAAGTTTCTTTCAAGAAACAATCTTTTTTCTTCATCAAGACATTTCATCTCTAAGATGTGTCCCAATGTGACTTTGAATCTGTAAACGCTTGGATAGCTCAAATCACTCATGGTCCTCGTGGTCTCCATCATGTCTCGGCACTGTAGATGCCTGTATACGTGCCAGAGGCTGCTATGGTGCACTGTAATTATCATGCATCAGAGCAGACTCAATTGAGTATTGTGCTAATTAGCATGCTCAAGCCAGCCTCCGCATCTCCTGCATCAGTGTCCCTGTGCTTCAAAATGGTGGCGGGGCACTTTAACTAAGCTCACTAACTAAAGCTCAGGGATGCTGATACACAAGATGCTCTCAGAGCTGGTTTAATTAAAGCGCTCCCTCCCTCCCTTCCCCTCCCCCCCCAAGCATGTGTAAAACCCCCCTGTGTGTTCAGTCGGCCAGATTCTTTATTTGGTTACTTCACTTTTACACCAGTGTAATTCCACTTTGAGTGGAGTTGTGCCAACAAAAAACTGGTATCATTGGGCAGTGTGGTAGGCTGCCAGTCTCTGACCTAGAGGCCAGCGATATTGCCTTGGCACATAGTTGTGTCCTCCTGATTTGGGATTTGTACGTATACAGATTTTGCTGTATGGTTCCTGCCTCTACTTGGAAATCTTATGGCAGTACAATCTGATTGCACCACTTCACAATATGAACTCAGGGGGCAAATTATTAACTCTTGTGGGGGGAGGGGAGTGTGGGGGCTGAAAAACAGAATTAAACTGGTTCATTGATTAACAAGTCCACTTAAGTGAAGGAGCAATCCAATCAGAGATTCCCCCCCCCATTATGATTTTCAAATCTTACAGGGGAGGACTCTCATCTTTTATGGGGGGGCCTCAGCCCTCACTCCCGAGTTCCCCCTTGATTCGCACCCTGTATGAACTCCTGCATGCAGTACCGTACCTAGACTGCTGGCGGCCCCAGGCAAGCTTTTAGTATCCGGCCTCCTTTGCTAGAGATAATGATAATAATAAATTGGGCAATGGAAAAAAAACCCCAACATTTACAGGCCCCCTTTCTGTCCAGGACCTGGGCGGCCGCTCAGTTCGTCCATGTCTGTGTTCGAGTCTGTCTGCATGGGATTGCACCATTCCTTAAAGGAGGATGCTAAGTCATCCTCAGGAGAAGGAACTCATCTATAACTGTACTCATTTAGGGTCCAGGACTTCACTTATACCACTCCTTCCCCTATGGCAGCAAGGGACTCAGCAGGAACTCAGAACAATGAGAATGAACTGACTGGGCGCATGAAATCCATACACCCTTTGTATTTCAGACTGCAACAAGGACCTGTGCTACTGAGAGAAAATATCTTATATTCGTCAGTCCCGCATCCCGCTCTGTCAGCTCCTCTCTCTTGCAAGTGAGACTGCGGCAGTTTGTAGGTCCTCCTAGTGTCTGGGTGTGAGGGCCCTTGCAGACCTTACAAAGTTCTTTCAGCAGAGCTGTGACCCCCGTGCTGTCCATCCATTTAATCCAATGGCTGTTAAATATAAAATGCAGAAACACCACTGAGGGTAGGAGCATTGAACCACAGAACAAGGCTTCCTTTGACTTCCTCTTATTCTATTCCAGTGTATCATTTCCTCTTGAATGTCCTGTGAGCCACCATCAACAGAAGGGAGCTCTTGGAACGGTCTGACTTGTGGCCTTGAGATTGGTGCACTTTGCTTGAATGTATGATACAGGTTCAATCCCACATCTGGGTGAATGGGGGATAGAACCAGAGTTTTTCTCTGAACAAAGTTTCAGTGACTTGCACAGCATTATGTGTTTTACTAGGAGGAACAGGATTGCCACAGGGTATCAGTGGTGGTAGTGGATCCCTTCTGAGCATACTCAGAAGGATAAGCCTGGCTGGAAACAGGGTCTACAATCTAAGGAAGTGGCAAAATGTGGCTGTTCTGTTTCTACATTTGATGCATAAATATCACTTAGACACCTTTAGGTGAACTAGTGTTTGGCCCAACCTGCCCACTGAAGTAATTTTAGGCAGCTAATGAAATAATATTAGGGGCCAAAAAATGTTTCTGACTGTCCCATATAATAGCTCAGCTACCTGGACAGTCAGAATAAGCCTGGCTTTTGGCTCTGATGCTCCTTTGCAGCTCTATGAAGAACCATCTCCATGAGCCTCTTGTCCTGACAGGTGTGTGCGTTCTGGCATGCTGACTCATTTGGAGAATCACCACTGCACCATAAATTACTGGGGAGTTAAACCTTTAGGCTTTCTTCTCACTGCATGTCTTCTGCTTTCCCCTTCTCTGCCATTCGGGACCAGAAGTTCTTTCCATTTTTCACCCCCGTGGGCCTGAACCCCTCTTTATGATGATGCCTCTTGGTTTGGCCTCTATGTAATCAGGAAAAGGGCTGGGCTACAAAGTCCATCATCAGACTGACTGAAAAACGTTCACTTAGAGATGTTTGCCTCAGGCCTCATCCCCACTTTATAGGATGCGATTTATGCTGATTTAATTGCTATTAGTTTAATGGCTCATCCAGCTCCCATGTGCCTTTGGGAGCAGGGGGAGCATTAAAAAAATAATTGCAAATCATATGTGCTTTCTCCATCTCCTTCCTGCTGCCTCCCCACCTGCTTTCTCTTGGAAATCCTGGGAGTTCCAGTGTGAAGAGGGGGAAGCCCCTCTAGAAACCAGACAGTTGATTTCTGCCTGGCCCAACACCCACCGGTGCCCTGAATTTACCATTTCTTACCCTTCCCCCAGCAGCTGAAAGGAAGGCAGATCCCATGCGGTAAGTTCACAGCCTAAGGCATACACTCCCCCACCTGCGCAGGAAATGTTCCATGTAGTAACTTGCCTGCAGGTTGCATTTAGCTACCTCTGCTGACAGAGCACCACAAAAGGAGATGAGACCTGATTTGACCTTGTAAGCACGATGCTTACAAGATATGCATCTGCTCATATTACTTGCTCTGCCGATAGCACTGGGGAATAGCTCTGAAGAAGTCACCTGGGCGTGCAGGGCTTTAGCAAACTGGATAGCTTGCCTGGGTGCTGGGATACCAGTCAGGTGGGTGCCCTTGGAAGTGGTGTCCCAAAAGGGATCTGTAAGCTGGAAATGTTATTTGGCCCAAGATCAGGAAAGCTACAAGACAGACGCTGGGAAGTTGGTGAGCGCTTTACAAGAAGTGTGAAGAAGAAAATTTAGAGGGAGGGTGAGCTTGCGTTGCACACAAGAGGGTATCACAGGCAGGGCTCTGGTGGATTATGCAGTTAGGACAGGGGATGGCTGAGCTTGAAAAGGGAACACAAGGCACAATACACTGGAAAAGCCACAACACTACACACCTGGCCCTGGATTACAGTCAGGGCATTTATAGACATTCCTTACACAGCGCTCCTTCAATGCTTTACCTCAAAATAGGCTGCCACTTGGTTGTGGTTTTGGCATCCTTGGAGTTAGTTGGCAGCCAGCTCCTCCCAACTTTTGATGTCTGCATCCATTTTCTTGAAGTGTGCCTTCAATGTGTCCTTCTAGCCATCGCAAAACCTCAGGCCATTACTTAACTGGGATTAGAGCATCTGTTTTGGGAGTTGAGAGTCAGATATCCACACACAATGTTTGGTCCAGTGAAGCTGGTGCTTGTGGATACCTGACTCAATGCTGGTAACATGAGCTGCAGACATGGGAGAAAAAAACAAGACAAAACAGTGCTTAACTTTAAACTTGACAAGCTCCCATGCCCAGCCCAGCACATACTCAGAAAAGGCATCATGTTAGTTGGACCCGGCTTTCCCAATCTCCGTATAGATCGGAAATTGTAAGGGTTTGGGGGGGTTTTTTGGTACTTTTATCTAATAGCTGATTGAATAAGCTTTAGATAAAAGTGCCAAAATGTCCCGCTGAAGTGAGCAATCTACACAGAGGCTGCAGAGCCGGGTCGAAATAACACACGGCTGCTTCCAGGAAAGCATTTTTTTTTCCAAGTCTGTCAGCACCCATTGACTTCAGCAAGGATGCTGGCATTTGTATGGCAATCTTCCTAGTTGGTGTGGAGGATTTTCTGGAGGTACCATTGGTGAAACCTCTCCAGGCCCTCAAGAGGATGATGATAGGTCACCCATGTTTCACATCTGTAGGGAAGAGGAGGGATGAGAGACGGGGGACGGTGACTGCATTGTAGACTTGGATCTTGGTGTCTTTTCAGAGATTGCAATGAAATAAAGACATATCAAAGCAAATTCCTGAAGGAGGCCCTTGCACACTGGATCCTGTCCTGGGTCTCCTCATCAATGTTCACTTTTTGAGAGATGTAGCTACCAAGGTAGGAGAAGTGCTCAACTACCTTCCCTGGATAGTAATTTGTGGAGGGGGGGGTCACATTCATGGCTTGCAGGCTGGTAGATAGAGCACTATATAAAGCCCATGGGCAGCAAGCCTGTGCGAGTAGGCAGCTATTCAATATGGCTTCAGTTGTGGCCGGTTTGGATGCCAGGGATCCAGTCCGGAGCTCTGGACCGGGTTTCCACCTCTATCCAGGCTCTGAGTCTTCGGCACCACCTCGGACATCCGGCCATCGGGTATAATGGGGAGTCAATGAAATATCTATAACTTCATTGTTTTTAGTCTGACCCCAAGTCCTACAGGTGTCATTAATCCTTGATGTTCTCATTTAACAGTCTCAGGCTCCCTGACAGGGCCCTCACCACTCCTGGTCCCTTACTCAGCCTTTTCCTGAGCTCTTTTGTATATCTAGTCCCACATGTAGCCCCTTCTGTGGGTTCTCAGACCCTGAGTCCAATACACAGCCCCTCTCTGGGCACAGGGACCCCTCCGTCTGGCTCCCAGCCCCCTCCTTGTGTTTTTGGGAATCTCCTAACCTGGTTAACCCCCTTCTGGGCCTATGGACCCTCTGGTCATGAGTCCTAGCAGGGCTCAAGGCTAAACCCTGGTGCAACTAAATCAAAGCACCTGAATCCTTTAGCAGGCACCCAACCCCCCTCTGAGCTTTAACTTAAAACCAAGGCTACCTGCCTATAGATAGGAGCCCCTCTCTGCCCCAAGTACTTTTCCTTGTCTCCTGGTTTGTAGAGTTTTTCATTCAGCTCCCCTGTTGGTTCAGGTGTCCTGCTGCTCTGCTGTCACAAGCTCCTCCCTTCATAGCTGCAGACCAAGGCCTCCCTTGACCGGTGCAGACTTTGGCTTGTATAGCTCAACACTAAGCCTCTTTTGGTCAGGTGAGTCTCTTATTAGCCCCAGTTGCTACCTGCAAGTGGCTTTTCTGGCTGCTTTTTCCCTTAAATGGGCAGGTACACTCTACCACCCTCTTATAGACCCCAATTTGGATGACAAATGGATCTGTCTCCAATCCACTACAGAGAATGGTTACAGTCATTTGTCTTGGAGAAGTCTCAGCACCATGCTGTACTTCTCAGGACATGCAAATCTTGCCATTACTTTCTACAGGGCTTCATGATCAGTGGAATCAAAGGCTTTAGTCAAGTCAATGAAGGCCAGATACAGGCTGTGTTGTTATTCCCAATCCTTTTCTTGGATCTGGGGGGCAACAAAGATCATGTTAGTTCCCCCATGGGATGGTCTGAAACTACACTGAGATTCCAGCAGGACTTCCTCAGCAAGTGGTAGAATATGGTTCAGGAGGATTTGGGAGAGGATCCTCCCTGTTGTGGAAAGTAGGATGATACCTCAAGAGTTTCCATGTGCAGACTTATCTCCTTTCTTGAAAATAGTCACAGTGTTGGCATGCCTCAGGACCCGGGGATTCCAGGGATCTCTTCATTTTTCCAAGTTCAGAAAATAAGGTTTTGGAGTCTCAGAACCAGTTTCTTGACACCAGCCTTGTTGATTTTAGCAGGTATGCCATCCAGTCCAGTAGCTTTGCTGTTTTTGGTTTCCTCTATAGCAAGCTGGACTTCACCTAGGATAAGAGGGTTGGTGAGGGGTCCTTTTTGCAGGGTGTTGGGGGATGGATATGATGGTACTATCTGTCACAATCGACTCACAGTTCAGGAGTGCCTCAAAGTGGTCATTCCATCTAGCTTGGATAGATGCATTGTCTCTGAGGAGCATAAAACCATCCTGTGATCACAGGAAAGTAGGTCCATAGGAAGTGTGGCCTATATGACTTTCATTGCTAGGAAAAAGTTATGTATGTCACGTTTGTCAGGAAAGAACTGGATCTCCTTGGCTTTATCTTGCCACCACTGATTTTTGATCTTCCAGATTTTCCTTTAAGCTTCAGCTTTGAGGACCTGACATGTTTCTTTTTTCCGTTAAGATGAAGTGTCATTTTGCTAAGCAGAATGAACCCTTCTCGTCCAGTCAAAGAGAGCTTGGATCTTGGCATCATGCTCATCAAACCAATCTTGGTGGCAATGGGTGGTATAGCCAATGGATTCAGTACATGTCATATGGGCAAGTTTGAAACACCTTCCTTAACATTACCTTCATTTGTGGCCAGGGAAGAGAGTTTATTGTGGAGACACTTTGGGTCTGGTCTGGTCACGTCTGACTTTGGCGATGAAGTCGCTGAGGAGAATGACCTTGCCCTCCTTGTGCGTGTTAGTCAGAATGTGTTCAAGGCTGGTATAGAACTGTTCTTTGACATCATTGTCAGCATCAAGCACTGGGACATATGCACTGATGACAGTGGTGTATTGGTTGTTGTTCATCTTAAGACAGAGGGTCATAAAATATTCTTTAATGCCCACAGGGAGCTCTTTAAGTTGACTGATGAGCTGATTCTTGATGGTGAAACCGATGCCATGAACATATCTGTCCTGAGCCTGAGCCTCCACTCTCTTCACTCATCTGACCCTTATCTGGTCTTCTTGTCTCGCATGCAGCTGTAATGTTGATGCTGTATCTTGCTAGATCCCTGGGGATGATGGCAGTTCCTTCCGGTTATTCATTGTCTTAGTTATCCATCAAGTTGTAAATGTTCAATATTGCAAAAATCATTGTCTTTTTATGATGTTTTCTATCCCAGAGATAGTGATCCCTCTGGATGCAGGTATCTAGCCAAGAGCAGATAAGACAGTCTAGGTTTAGGCACATTTTCCAGACCCTTCTCCATGTAAACTGCACATAGGGGATCCTGAATGGGACTGCTCAGTTATGGCAGCAGCAGCCAAATTGATCTTCTGTCTGAACTCAGAAGCAAGATGACCAGAAATGCTGGTTTTCTCTGTTTAAACATTGCAAATTCTCTTATAAAAACAGCAAATTCTCTGATTAAAACCCCCAAGTTCCGCGATTAAAATGAAACAGCACTGTACATATAGGTATCAGTTGAACATAATGTTTTATTGATCTATTTACAATTTTAAAGCAATTTGGAAGCTTTTCAGTGCTTCAATCACTATAGTAAAATAAATTCTAAATACCTATAAGTGTTGGCATTTGATTTTGTGTTTTTTATTGTGGAAAATAAGAGCTCCCCCCTACCCCCTTCACTTACCAGGACATGAGTCCAGCTGCAGCTGTTTTCCCCTCCCCCCACTGCTTTGTGGCACAGAGCAGCTCTGATATACCAGTGCCCTGCCCATGCCATTGCCTCTCACTCCCAAGTCACAACCCCCCCCAACCCTGCTGTTGCCACTCATTTTGCACCCACAGCCCCCAAACTCCACAGCCCTGCTGAAGGGGGCCCCCAGCTGCCAGGGGTATGGGGCCAGGGACCCAGGTCTACAGCCCTCTGCCCTCCGCAGCAGTACCTGAGCCCCAGTTGCCGCTTGCAGCAGCTGCTGCGATGGAGCAGAGTCTAGAACCCAGTTCCCTCCCTGCTTGGATGGCACAGCTGGAGTCGAGCCCATGGGGGGGGGATGGGCTGCCCACGGTGGGCTTGAGATCCCCACCCTGCTGCCCTCCCTCCAGGGCCTTAGTAACCCAGTGGGTAGAACCTGGCATAGCAGGACAGAGTGGGACCGAGCAGCTCTGTACTTATGGGAAGGATTGTTTAATCAGGGGGAGGGAGGTTTAAACCCCCTCCATGGCCCCAGCCCCCAGCCGGGGTTTGCTGGGGGTGGGGGAAGCAGTTTACTTCCCTGCCCCTGAACCCTTCTCTGCTGGGGCAGACAGCCCAGATCAGCCCAGGGCTGAAAAGCTTGCTGGGGGACTGTGATTTAACTTAAACCAGGAAGGGATCCAAGACAGAAGTTTCATAAACCAGTTTGACCCAAATCAGTTAAGTCTGATACTACATTCAATCAGATTTGTAGATGCTAGGGTCGGAAGGGACATGAACAGATCATCGAGTCTGACCCCCTGCCTAGGCAGGGGAGAGTGCTGACCCCCGCCAGATGCCTATCCAGCCTTCTCTTAAAGACCCCAAAGGCAGGAGAGAGCACCACCTTCCTTGGAAGCCCATTCCAAATTTTTTTCCAAGTTTTTCCTGATATCTAGCCTAAATCTGCTCTCTGTCAGTTTGTGACCATTGTTCCTTGTTACCCCAAGAGGTGTCCTGGTGAACACAGCATCTCCGATACCTTGCTGTGTCCCTCTAATATATTTGTAGGTGGCCACAAAATCACCTCTCAGCCTTCTCTTGAGGAGGCTGAAGAGGTCCAGGTCCCTCAGTCTCTCCTCATAGGGCTTGTCCTATAGGCCGCTAACCATACGAGTGGCCTCCTCTGGACCCTCTCAAGCCTATCTTTCTTGAAGTACGGCACCCAAAACTGGACACAGTACTCCAGCTGCAGTCTGACCAATACCTCATCCTATTGTGTATCGCCCACTTTTCTAACCTGTCCAGGTCTGCTTGTAATCGTTCCCTACCCTCCGGAGTGTGCACTTCACCCCACAATTTAGTATCGTCCACAACGTTGGACAGAGTATACTTCACACCCGCATCCAAGTCACTGATGAAGATATTGAAGAGTACAGGTCCAAGGATTGGATCCGGAGGGACCCTACTAACTACATCCTTCCAGGTCAATACCAACCCGTCTACTAGCACTCTCTGGGTGTGATCGCTAAACCAATTTGCTACCCACCGGACCATGTACACATCTATGTCACAGCCTCTTAATTTATTTATGAGAATGGGATAAGATACTGTATCGACGACCTTGCTAAAATCCAAGAAAACAACATCCACATCTACTCTTCTGCCTAAGCAATTTTTGACCCTGTCATAAAACGAAACCAGACTAGTCAGGCACAGTCTACCTGCTACAAATCCATGCTGGTTTCCCTGCTGTATTATTTTTCCCACTGGACTCCCACAAATACGATCCTTTGTAATCTTTTTCATGGATGTTAGGGTCGGAAGGGACTTTAGCAGATCATTGACTCTGACCCCCTGCCCTGATCAGGAAACAAAGAGCACTGGGGTCAGACGACCCCAGCCAGATGCATGTCTAGCTTCGTCTTAAAGACCCTCGAAGTAAGGGAGAGCACCACCTTCCTTGGAAGCCCACCCCATATTCTGGCAACCTGTACCATAAAGAAGTTCTTCCTGATGTCCAACCTAAATCTGCTCTCTGTCAGTCTGTGGCTGTTGTTCCTAGTTACTCCAAGGAGTGCCCTGGTAAACAGAGATTCTCCTGTTTCTTCCTGCTGATGAATTTGTACAGTATCTTATCCCATTCTCATAAATAAATTAAGAGGCTGTGACATAGATGTGTACATGGTCTGGTGGGTAGCAAATTGGTTTAGCGGTCGCACCCAGAGAGTGCTAGTAGACAGGCTGGTATTGACCTGGAAGGATGTAGTTAGTAGGGTCCCTCAGGATCCAGTCCTTGGACCTGTACTCTTCAATATCTTCATCAGTGATTTGGATGCGGGTGTGAAGTATACTCTGATCGCCACATGATCACCTCTCAGCCTTCTCTTGTGGAGGCTGAAGAGATCCAGGGCCCTCAATATCTCCTTGTAGGGCTTTGCTTGCAGGTCCCTACCCATATGCCTGGCCCTCCACTGAACCCTCTCAAGGTTGTCCACATCCCTCTTGAAGTATGGCACCCAAAGCTGGATGCATTACATCCAACTGTGGCCTGACCACATAGAGGGGAAGTATCACCTGCCTGGATCTGTTTGTTATGCATCTGCTAATGCATGATAAAGTGTGGTTAGCTTTACTAATTGCTTTGTCACATTGATAACTCATGTTCATCATGGTGTCAGCAATGACTCTGAGATCCCTTTCCACCACTGTCCTGCTGTGAAGGTCATTCCCCAGTCTGTAATTATGCTGGTGATCCCTTCTCTCTAGGTGCAGCACCTTGCACTTGTCCTTGGTGAAATTCATCCTATTCTGATCCACCCACTTTTCCAACCTGTCCAGAACTTCCTGGATTCATTCCCTGCCCTTCAGGGTGTTAACTTTACCCCATAATTTGGTATCATCTGTCAGTTTGGACAGAGGGCTTTCCATGCCCTCAACCAAGTCACTGATGAAGACATTGAACAGCTCCGGTCCAAGGACCAAACCCTGTGGGACTCCACTGCCCACATCTTTCCAGGCTGATACTAACCCATCCACCACCACTCTCTGGGTGCGGCCCCTAAGCTAATTTGCCACCCACCTGACCGTGTAATCTTTTAAGTTGCAGGCACTCAGTTTATCTGTGAGAATAGGATGAGATACTGTACCAAAGGCTTACTTAAAATCCAAGTAGATGACATCTACCTCGATTCCTGCGTCTAAAAATGTTGTGACCTGGTCATAAAAAGAAACAAGGTTAGTCAGGTAGGATCTACTTGCTATGAATCCATGCTGGTTGCCCTTCAGCATTGTTTTTCCTGCTGGACTCCTATAAATGTGATCCTTAATAATTTTTTCAAAGGTCTTCCCGAGGACAGAGGTGAGACTAACTGGTCTATAGTTACCCGGATCCTCCTTCCTCCCCTTCTTGAAAATAGGGACCACACTGGCCCTTTTCTATTCCTCTGGGACCTGACTTGAGCACCAAGAGTGCTTAAACAGCCATGCCAGTGACTCTGGTATGAGACTGACCAATTCCTTCAGCACATAGCAGCACCAGTCTGGGGCTCTGTCACCTCTGCCATACAATTCTGCTCAGCAAGTTCACCGTAGCTCTACTATTGCACTTCATTATTACTTGCAACATCCTCTATTGTGTCACTCCTGGAGCCCCACACAAGACTCATGTGATGCACCTCAGTCCTGACTCATAACATTTCCAGCTATTCAGACTTGCATTCTCCCATATGGTACAGTTAATGCACCTCAGGCCTAAGCTACTACTCTTCCGTTCAGATCTCTTCTGTATTTCTGTATCCAGATGTAGTTTAGTTTGCAGCGATGCAAACTCATGTAACCCCCCTAAAAAAAATCTGATGCACATGTAATGTGTGATGCCATTAAGGCACACAAATGACATTTTTTTCATGTGTACATCATAATAACTGTCATGTGTACAAGCGCCTATGGTACTTACAGTACAATCCCATAATACATACACCATTAAATCAGATGTCTGCACAGGTGTCTGCACCACACTGTCAATGTCCCTTATAAATATGACTGAAGAGGGTTAGTGACCCTGGTGCATCGTGTCTGGAACTTGTCTCCGCTCTGTGTCTTTGGGTTACGCTCATCACCCTCACCCCTTACCAGGACAGACTCTTGGCTATGAGCAATACAAATGAAAGAAGGATCCCAAGCCTATACCTTCTGGCTTTACATTGAAAATCCAGCAAGGTGCCTGTAGCAGCACAGATGTCTGAGCTAAATAAGGGAAATAAATGAAGCTGTTAAATTTTGTATCCTGTGGATGCTGAAGATATGATTACTGAGTGTTTTATAATAGCACCTTGAGATCTCAGCCAACCCCAAAGCGCTGCTGTGTTGGGCATCTCACTAGGCCTGTGCGAGCCAGCAGCGAACCGATCTGGCTTTGGATCTGGCCACTTTGGATGGACGTGATCCAGTCCAGATCCCTGACTGGGTTTCCGCCTCGATCCAGCCAAAGCGGCTCCAAAGCTTCAGGGCCTCCTTGGAGATCCCGCCATAGGGTATAATGGGGAATCAAAGAAATAGCTATAACTTTGTTGTTTTTTGTCCAATTTGGATGAGACTTGCAGGGATGGTAGCCTCTGCTGAGAGCATGAAACCTACCAAGTTTCAAGAATATCAGTTTCGGGGTTTGGGGGAAACTGTACTAAAAATTCTTGAAAGCTCATATCACGGCTGTGTGTCACACCACAGGGGGATGAAAACTGCAGGGCTGGTAGCTCTTACTGAGGCCACAAAGCTTGACAAGTTTCAAGGAGATACCTGCAGGGGTTTGGGGGGAATGGCACCTCAAGCTGCGGACAAGCAAAACTTGTGCCATGAGTGACACTGCGTGTGCTAAGGCGCAGCGGGGTGACAGCTGCAGGGATGGTGGCCCCTGCTGTGATGCCTGCCAGCTGTCGAGGAGATCGGTGCAGGGGAAGTCTAGGGCCCTGCACCCCTAGCTGCTGTTGGGCAAAACTGGTGCCAAGACTGTGTCTGTCCTGGGGCAGTTGATTGTCTGTATTGATTCTTTCCTCTCCTTAGTCTGGTTTTGTAGGTGGTAATTGATGGCAATTAACTGGCTACATTAGCTTGGTCCTGTGTATTGAGCTGGTCCCTGAGAGAATCATGACTGATTGGTAGCTGGTAACACAGCAGTTTAGCAGCCAGGCCTGCAGCAGTGTCTCCCTTCTCCACCCCAAGACAGACACAGTCAATCCCGCAAGCACCCATGGCATGAGTTCTGCTTGTCTGCAGTTTGAGGTGCAGTTCCTCCCAAACCCCTGCACTGACCTTCTTGAAACTTGGCAGGTTTTGTGGCCTCAGTAAGAGCAACGAGCCCTGCAGTTTTCATCCCACTATGTTGTAACGCCTAGATGTGACATGAGTTTTGCTTTCAATAATTTGGGGTGCTGTTTCCCCCAAACTCTTACACTGATCCTCTCAAACCTTGGTAGACTTCATCCTCTCTGCAGAGTCTACCACCCCGAAAAATTTCATCCAGATCGGACAAAAAAACCACAAAGTTATAGATATTTTATTGTTTCCCCGTTATACCCTATGGCTGGATCTCCGAGGCGGCTCCAAACTGCTTCGGAAAGCCGAACGAGGCTGCTGCTTCAACCCAGATGTGCTGCTTTGGACTCCAAAGTGTCCAAAGCTTCTCTGGATCCAAAGCTCTGTCCAAAACCTTGCACAGCCCTACATCACACAAACAGCTCCCTGAGAGGCAGCCCCTGCTCTGGAGACCTTATGATTTAACCAGATATCTGAAAAGAAAATTCAATGGCTTTCCCAAGTTGGCAATAGTGTTACACTTTTCAGTCTAAACAAAAATAATAAAATTAACAAGTCCCCTGCTGAGAGTCACTTCCCAGCACCCTTGTCCTTCTGTGCCCTCCTTTACCTTTGTGTTTTAGACAATGAGGCTTTGGGCTACCTGTGCTGACCATCCTACTCTAATGTCTGGTCTGCACAAGATAAGAGTCTACTCCAGAAACCTGCTCCTGGGGCTCATAGTGATGCTTCAGCATTGGCAGTCCCAGGATTCCAGACAGGAGGTGCAGAATGATGTAAAAATCAGTTATACCTGCAATAGTATGATTTCTGGTCCCAGTCAAGTTGGGCCCATTTTAAGCAGCAAATGATGGCATATACTTCCCCTCAGCCTTCAAGTCATACCAGCCCAGATTAACACCCTCAACCTGTGCAAATTTCCAGAAACTCCCTATTCTAAAGGCCAAGAGTGGGGGCATGACTCTTAGATCCACAGTTGTCTCTATGTGTGACTGATCCTGACTCAGTCTGCTTTGCAAAGATTTTTTGAATCCAGATCAACAAGACCCATCAACGTTGCCCTCCCATGACTTCCCAGCAGGGTGAATCACACATTTCCTTGTTTAAGCAGAGTCATCCCGAGAGGCCCAAAGCTCAGCTGAAGTCCACAGCTGGGACTGGAATGTCTGTGGGTGCAACTCTCATGGGCATTAGCTGGGAAGATCTGGTCTGACAACATTTCTTTACAATGATTATGTATTTCTTCCTGTAGACAGCAGATAGGGTGGAACATAACTAGGGGCAGACACATGCACAGATGTGGAGACTGGTGACCAGGAAGGGGAACTGATTTCCCTGGCCACTGCCAGCTAGTAGCACATGGGTAGGGGGCACACTGCCCAAATTTTCTATAGTACTTATCACACTAGGTACATATATGTGCTAAGCACTTCTAAAAACTGAGCAAAAGGTCAGAAAGCCTAAGGTTGATTAAAACATACACACAAGTAGATATAATGGTCAGCTACAGAGCTTCACAACTCATGATTGACATCTTGGAGAACCTGTTGTCCAGCTCTATAGCTGACTAATCAAATTGTGATTCATTTAAGCCATGTTTTATTTTTAAAGGATTCTGGGGTCCAATTTTGCTTTCCAGAAGGACCGAACACCAACAGAAGCCCATGACTCCTATGAGGAGGGCTTAAAACTAGGTTTGCTGTGGGGTAGAGACCAAATCTCTGAGCTAAGTGGGGAAGTGGGTGACCTGGAGGACACGCAAGCAGTAGGGGGCAACAGGGGAGACCTTCTCATTCTTCCTGAGAAATCTGGGCAATCACCTAGTTACCAAAAATGCCTGTACATGAACTCACAGAGCCTGGGAAACAAGCAGGAAGAATTGGTAGTCCATGTACAGTCCCAGAACTATGACATGACTGGAATAACAGAGACTTGGTGGGAGCTCACATGGCTGGAACACTGTCATGGATGTGTATAAGCTGTTCAGGAAGGACAGACAGGGGATAAAAGGAGGGGGAGTTGCACTTTATGTAAAAGAACTGTATGCTTGCTCAGAACTCTAGTATGAAACTGGAGATAGGCCTGTTGAGAGTATCTGGGTTAGAGTCAGAGAGAAGAACAACAAGGGTGATATTGTGGTGGGGGTCTGCTATAGACCACCAGACCAGGAGGATGTGGTGGATAAGACTTTCTTTAAAGAACTAGTGGAAATTGTCCAATCTCCATGAGAACCAGGGCATGTCAATCATATGGACATCTGCTGGGAGGGCAATACAGCAGTGCACAGGCAATCCAGGAAGATTTCGGAGAGTGTTGGGGACAACTTCCTGGTGCAAGCATTGGAGAGGCCAGCTAGGGGCCATGCTTTTCTTGACCTGCTGCTCACGAAGAGGGAAGAATTGGTGGGGAATGTAGTAGTGGATGGCAACTTGGGCAGCAGCAGCCACAAGATGTTTGAGTTCAGGGTCCTGAGGAAAGGAAGGAAAGAGAGCAGCAGAGTAAGGCCCCTTGACTTCAGGTAAGCAGACTTTGACTCCCCTAGGGAAGTCATGGGCAGCATCAGGAGGCTTGCTGGTGAGGCCCTAAGGGACCATGACCCGAAGGGGAGGAGTTCAGGATGAGTGGTTGCTTCTCAAGGGATAGATCCTGGAAACACAAGCAATGTCAATCCCATCTTGGAGGAAAGGCAGCAAAAGGGCATAGCTGCTCCCTTGGCTCTGCAGGAAACTAGAAGACCTCCTGCATCTAAAAATAAAGACCTATAAAGAATGGAAGGCTGGGCCCGACTCAAAGAGAGAGTATTCTGCACTGGTCTGGACCTGTAGGGAGTGAACCAGGAAAGCCAAGGCTGTGACTGAACTCCAACTGGCTACACGTATCAAGGGTAGTAAAAAGTCCTTTTTTAGATATGTGGGGAGCCACAGGAAAATCAAGGGTAACATTGGACCCCTGCTGAACCATATGGGACAACTGACACCCAGGAAAAAGCCAACTTGCTTAATGGGTATTTTGCGTCTTTTTTTTCCACCAGCCCCAAGGGACAACCCTGCTCAATATGATACAGGATGGGCAGGGCAAGGGAGAATTGTTACCCTTCATCAATGTTGACCATGTTAAGGAACACCTTGAGAGGCTGGACACCTTCAAGTCAGCGGGCCGAGATACATTACACCCCAGGGTACTTAAGGAGCTGGCAAGCATCGTAGCTCAGCCCCTGGCATGGATCTTCGAGAACTCATGGCACTCGGGTGAAGTGCCCAAAGATTGAAAGAAGGCCAATGTGGTGCCTATCTTCAAGAAAGGGAGGAAAGTTTCATAGTTTCCAGGGTCAGATGGGACCTGAGCAGATCATCAAGTCCGACCCCCTGCCCTGGGCAGGAACGAGTGCTGGGATCATAATACCTCAGCTGGATGTCTATCAAACCTCCTCTTGAAGACCCTCAAGGTAGGGGAGAGCACTACCTTCCTTGGGAGCCCATTCCAGAGCTTGGCATCCCTAATCATAAAGTAATGCCTCCTGATATCAATCCTGAACCTGCTCTCAATCAATTTGTGGCCATTATTCCTTGTTATCCCAGGTGGTGCCTGGGGGAACAGAGCCTCACCTATTTTCTGCTAGTCCCTCCTGGTGAGTTTATAGATGGCCACCAGATCCCTTCTCAGTCTGGCCCATCAGCCTGACCTCAATCTGGGGGAAGATCTTGGAAAAAATTATCAAAGAGACCATTCTTGACAAACTGGCTGATGGCAACATCCTGAGGGATAGGCAGCATGGGTTTGTGGTGGGTAGGTTTTAGCTGACCAATGTCATCTCCTTCTATGACCAGGTGACATATCACCTGGACAAGGGAGAAGAGATTGACGTCATATATCTTGATTTTAAAAAAGCTTTCAATCTTGTATCCCATGATCATCTCATAGAAAAACTGGCCAATTGTGGCCTTGGCTACATCACAATCCACTGGCTGGGGAATTGGCTCCGAGGTCAGACCAGGAGAACGGGGGTTGACGGAAGTCAATCGTCTTGGTGGGCCGTGACCGGTGAGGTCCCCCAAGGTTCCCTCCTTGGGCCTACACTCTTTAACATCTTTATTAACAATGTAGATATTGGTGTCAGAAGCGGGCTGACCACATTTGCCGATGACACCAAACTTTGGGGTAAAGCACCATCACCCAAGGACAGGATGGTGATCCAGGCTGACCTTGACAGGCTCAGAAAATGGGCTTGTACAAATCCATGGGGCCTGATGTGATGCATCTGAGGGTGCTAAGGGAGTTGGCCAATGTGACTGCAGAGCTACTAGTCATCATTTTTGAAAACTCATAGCAATTGGGAGAGGTCCTGGATGATTGGAAACGGGGAAATATAGTGCTCATATTTAGGGAAGGGGGAAAAGGAGGATCCAGGGAACTACGGACCAGTCAGATTCACCTCAGTCACTGGAAAAGTCACGGAACAGATCCTCAAGGAATCCATTTCTAAGCATTTGGAGGAAAAAAAGATGATCAGGAACAGGCAGCATGGATTCACCAGGTGTAGGTCATCCCTGGCCAATCCGATTGCCTTCTATAATGAGATGACTGAGTCCATGAATGAGGTGTACCTTGACTTTAGCAAGGCTTTTGATATGATCTGCCACAACATTCTTGCAGGCAAGCTAAAGAGGTATGGGCTGGATAAATGGATTGTAAAGTGGACAGAAAACTGGCTGAATCATCAGGTTCAGAGGGTAGTAGTCAATGGCTTGATGTCTATTTGGCAGCCAGTATCAAAAGGAGTGCTGCAGGGCTTGGTCCCGGGGCTAGTATTGTTCAATAGCTTTATCAGTGACCTGGAAGATGCCATGGAGTGCACCCTCAGTGAGTTTACAGAAAACACCAAACTGTGAGGAGTAGTAGATACACTGGAGGGTAGGGTCAAGACTCAGAGAGACCTAGACAAATTGGAGGATTGGGCCAAAAGGAACCTCATGAGGTTCAACAAGGACAAGCGCAAAGTCCTGCACTTAGGCAGGAACAATCCCGTGCACCAGGACAGGCTGGGGGCTAGCTGGGCAGCAACTCTGCAGAAAAGGACCTGGGGGTTGCAGTGGACAATAAGATGAATATGAGCCAGCAGTATGCCCTTGTTGCCAAGAAGGCTAATGGCATACTGGGCTGCATTGGTAGGTCTGTTGGCAGAAGATCAAGGAAGTGATTTTTCCCCTCTACTCAGCACTGGTGAGGCCACATCTGGAGTACTATGTCCTGTTTTGGAACCCTGCTACAGAAAGGATGTGAACAAATTGGAGAAAGTCCAGTAGAGGGCAATGAAAATGGTTAGGGGGCTAGGGAACATGACTTCTGAGGAGAGCTAAGGGAACTGGGCTTATTTAATCTGGAGAAGAGAAGACTGAGAGGGGTTTAATAGCAGCCTTCAACTACCTGAAGAGGGGTTTGAAAGAGGATGGAGCTGCACTGTTTTCAGTGGTGGCAAGTGACAGAACAAGAAGCGCTGGTTTCAAGTTGCAGCAAGGGAAGTTTAGGTTAGATATTATGAAAAATTATTCAAGTAGGAGGGTAGTAAAGCACTGGAACAGGTTACCCAGAGAGGCTGTGGTATCTCCATCCTTGGAGGTTTTTAAGGCCTGGCTAGACAGAGCTTTGACTGGGATGATCTAGTTGGGGATGGTCCTGCTCAGAGCAGGTGGTTGGACTAGATGACCTCCTGAGGTCCCTTCCAACCCTAATTCCCTATGATTTTATGACTTCAGGTGGACGCCTGAGAGCCTGGCCACTGGAATCAGGCCTTTTGTGTGCCAAGACTGTGGGCCATTTCTCAGACTGTTCCATGTTGCCATCGACAAGGATGAGATGCTTTGATTGAGGGGACACTAGACCATTTCTCTTCCCAGAGAATAAGCCAAGACATCTGACTCCTTATGGCAGCTGTTCTACTACTGTCTCTGCATTAACAATGGGATGATTATGCCTTGCAAGAAAATTAAATTGAAGGAGGACAAGGTGATGGAGGAATAGAAAACAAACCTCAGCACAAAATGAAGAAGCAAGTGAAGGCAAGCATTTAAGTACAAGCAAAGGAGATGAACTGCTCGTGCCATCAATAAGTGCGGACAGTCACCTCTCCCATGCCACCCCTCCCAGCCCTAATCTTATTGGCAGGAAACAAAGTAACAGACGGTATACCTCCAAAGAGATTCCTGTTCTGCAATCTTGTCAACCTCAGACATTCAAAAATCATGAGTCAGTGCCTAAAACATTGCAAGATCTTTAAATGATAATAACTGCTGGGCTTTGTTTCTTTGCTTTCAGGTTTCCTTGCCTTTAGGGTACACTCAGCTCACATTTTCAAGTTTCTCTGTGCAGCCGAGAGTGCTAGAAACTTATTTCTTTTTAAACCAAAGTTGAGATTTCCCAGCAGTCTCACACTTCCAGGAACAGAGGCTTTGAGACAGAAAAAAAAGCAAGCATCTCAGAACTCCTGATAAAACTGCAGAGTTGACATTGTTGAAGAAAGTCTGGAGAGCAACAGTGGGGTGGAAACAGTGCCTGCATTAGCTGGCATGTCCAAAAGCAATACCCTTTCCTTCCTGATTTTCCCCATTTTCAAGTGGCAGTACAGCAGCTGCGTACGGATCGCTCCTGTGGATGGGGGCGGGTGAGGGGAAGACCAGGTGTTCTACCTGAACCTGGGCAACCTTAATAAATTACTTCTGGCCCCCTGGGCAGGCGGTTGAGCGAGCACGAGATTCCCTTGCAGCGCCCACTGTGTCGAGACAGAGTGCGTACCTGCAAGCACAGATGGCAAACTCAAGCAGCAACAGAAATGAGGAGATCATAATTATCTGAACATAATGAAGGGTTTCATTAAATACACTTGGAAAACAACTCAGCAGCCACACAAAGTTAATGCTGGTCTCAACTCTCCAAACTATTTAAAATTTATTAACTTCCCCTGCAGGTCTCAGGCTTTTAAGTACCAGAGAAATCTTGAAAATAAGGTTTTTTTCTTTTCCCTTTCCCTCCCTCTGTCCCATTCCAAAGTTTCTGGGCATATTGGAAACAATTACAAGCCCCAACTTAGCTGCACTCTGCCCCTGAGGATAAAGTCTCCCTCACAAACAGCACCTGCCCCATATCTAGCCTGTCAGCTTTTTCTCCGTGATCGCAGTCCAGGTTTTCACAGTCTGCAAAGCACAGCCATTACCAATGGGATGATTAAATCAGAGGCACTTGCAAATTGATCCCTCTTAAACCCTGGACGCCAGACCACAGGTGGTTCTCATTGCAATGGGATTAATGGAAGGCAGTGAAACCAGGGTCTGAACAGGAGCTGGCTGGCATGGGGTAATTCCCTGTGCTAGGACTGGATTCACTAAGTGCATCTCCCTGTACTCTTTGTATGAGGCAGCGCTGGGTTGGCAGCATGCAGCGGGGACAGGGGTGTGCATGTGTATTCATAATAATGACTCCTAAACAGAATGGGCAAGGAGCTCCCTGGCACCTAAGCAGCAATAACAAGTCTTTCCTTCTTGGGGGGTGAGCGTGGACTTTGTCATTTCTCCATAGTTCTGTGCTGTTCACACAGGAGAACTACTCTGCCATGGAGCCCTTCACTGGTTTGAGGATCCTCAGCATTATCTGGGGGAATGAAAAGGCACTGGTAGCTGGCACACTGGTGTGCTATGATCCCTTGACTCCAGCAGGACTGAGGCCAGAGAGAGGCATGCATGGCTCAGTGCTAGAAACTGGCATATCTTCTTTGGCTGGAACTTTTTTGGTGAAACATCCAGCTTTGGTAATAGTAAAACATATTGCAATTCATCCGAGCTCTGCTGAATTGCTCATCAGTGCACAATAATATGCTTTAAAAAGTAAAACTCTTAGAGAATTGTCTAAAGGAAATTCTTTGGGGTTTCTTTTTATTATTTGAAATGTCTTTTCATTTCTAAATCTCCTTCCATAAAGAAAAAAACCCAAATCTTGCTCACATCCAAGATGTATTTTTTACCTAAATTTTTTATACTCTTCTGTTGACCAAAAAAAGTCAAAAAAGTTTTGTGTTGAACAAGGTTTCTTTCCCATTTCCCAGATTTGCCAATGAACAACAACAACAAAAAGTTATCCGATCTGCTTCAGTAACAACATTGTTATGGTGGTGAGAAGCCCCTTCATCTCCCATGCCAGTTCCCTGTTCCCCTACAGGGAAGGGAACAAGTGTGCAGGGGGCTGTGAGCTCAGCTGAAACACCTGCACCCAAGACTGCACCTCTCCGGGATCCCCATGTGGCTCTCAGCTGCTGGCGAGCAGTAGCCTGAGTCCCTGCTGCAAAAGGCCTTGTATTAGTGAGCAGCAGAAGCAGAGGCTGAAACCTCCTGTTACTAGAGCTCCATTTAGAGAGGCCTGTGAACAGTCCTCACATGCATCCTACTGGTAAAATGCAGTAGCTCATAGTGGGGGAGAGGAGGAGCAGCAGACATCACCAAACACGTAATGAAAGCAACGCTTAGGAGCCCTGACACAATTATGCCAGGGTCTGCTAGAGTCACAGAAGCCAGAACTGCTGAGCAGAGGAAGGAGATTGTTTTGTATCAGAGATTCAGCCTCACTGTAGACACTGATAAGACCCTCAGGGCCTCTGCTGAGGGTGATGGGAGAACATGCATTATGACTTCTGTGAAAGAAGCTGAAGAAATCAAGCAAATTAATGAAAAGCCAGTGGCAGGGTCATCACATTGAGGTAGAGCAAGGAGTTCCTTGGAGCTTTGGTTTGCTGAAGAATGCATTAGGAGTGATCTGGGGGCCATATTATACATGCACATTTGCAATGTATTCTGCAGAATGATTAGGGAGTAATTACAATTACATGTGAATTAAAATAAAAGTAACTTCCCAGAGACCTGTCGGGGCTTCTATAAAACAAGGAATGATGAGAAGCTTGAAGCCTGTACTGCTGTCTAGTCTGCTGAAGCCTTGGAAGAGAGCACCCTGACTTAAGTGTACTGAAATGTCAGGCCCATGTTCAGCAGCAGAAGTGAAGGGGGAAATGAAGCTTTTGTGTCGGGTTATTAACATTCATTTTTTTTCCCTCCAAGGAAATGGGTGTCGTGCTATGGAAGAAGGCTCAGGCACACTTCACTGACCTCAACAATGACCAAGCTAAGGAGCTCTCTGCTCCCTGGTTTTCTCAAGAAGGCAGTGCATACACTCTGCCCGTTTTCCACTCTTGTGATAGAAGGCATAGGGGCTGTTTCTCAGATGAATCCTCACTTATCTGAGCATCCAGCTGGCTGCTGCCTCTCATGAAGAGTCCCACAGATTGAAATGACAGAAACCCCACGAAGAGGAAATTTGGTGTGGAATGGGTGGCTGTGTTCTCCCCGCAAGAGTCCCGAAGAACATCCTAGCAATTCTGTGTCTTTGCACCAACTAAATGTAGCTAGTTTGGCAAGATGTGTCAAGAGCAGTCATCTGGCAAAAACAGCAGAGTTTGTATTTTGGACTAAAAACAAATGCAAGTTCAAGACTGTAGAAGCATTATTCTAGGAGGTCCGATTGGCACCAGAGACTGGGAATGGGATATGGCATCTCCCTGCACTATGTTGTGAGTCTGAGTTTAGCCACAGTTAGTAGAGGCTGGTGACCAGAAATGTCTCAGGAGAAAGGCCAGGGGGGCAGGGGGTCTTTAGTGCAGTATTACTCTGATAGTTGGTCCTTCCTGCTCCATGTGAAGGAGTATGTAGGTTAGGGAGATAGCAGTAAGTTTGTGCTATTGCTGCCCATGAAGG
The DNA here is from genome assembly GCF_001723895.1 of Crocodylus porosus. Classification (NCBI taxonomy): domain Eukaryota; kingdom Metazoa; phylum Chordata; order Crocodylia; family Crocodylidae; genus Crocodylus; species Crocodylus porosus. Next base: position 6,141,713 of record NW_017728940.1, on the reverse strand, counting down.
ATCTACTTGGTGGATCCACAGCTGATGGCACACTGGCTAGCAAATGCAGCCTTCAAAGCAGACTGCTGCAAATTTGTTGCACTTTCCAGTTACACACAGACCCTCTCAGCTTCAGCACTTGTCACAGTAGATCACTTGGATTGATCCCATGGGCACCTTTCTCCATCATCTCCTGCATTTCTGTCTTTTTACAATAAAAGCGCTGATAGTAACTTGTTCCTCCACTGAACAGCCAGGTCCTTGCAATGGCCTTGACTGTCCTCCCACCCAGGAAGGGCAAACTGAAGGGAAACAGACATGGAAATAAAAGGCAATGGGGAGGTTGGAAAAGTGGCTGTGTTTGCTTTTGGGTAGCAAACTTCACAGCAATACAAACCCTGCCTGCAGCTGGATCCATCAAAGTGGATGTTGTAAGCAGAAGGGGCAGCTCACTGTTTAAGTTATACACTGCTCCCAGGCAGGGCACACATCTGCGAAAATGTCACAGCTCCATGGGTATCTCTTCATGGACGCTCTATTCACTGCCTCTGCTCTGGCTTACCCCTCCCTACACACACATAGGCTCTCACATACATCTTTCTGCCCACAGACAGATGAAAGCTGCAGTAATGAGCCTGAGAACCAGATATTATCATGGCATGAGCCAAGCGAGCTGCAAAGCTAACTGGACCTACTTTGGAAATCTTGGGGCTCCTAAAGCAGTGCATCTTGAAAGCTCTTCAAATGGCAGGCAGCAGAAAGCTGGGCTTTGAAACCATAGTTCTTTGAGATGCTTCAATGGGAGAAGCAGCCCAAGCAAGCTAGTCTGTGTGCAGAGCTGAGGCTGACTATTTCTCGTTTTCCCCTCCAGCACATGGGTTCAGGTCTAGCCTGCGGAGCATGCAAGGTTCCCCTTCTTATGGCTTCTAATGCCTTCTTCCCTGAAGTTAGTCAGTAGGTCCACATCCCTGTTCTATGGCTCATTTTGGGCAGTGTCAACAAAGAAACCAAAAACTCACAAGGGAAAAAAAGCTTGCATTGACCTCTAAGGGTGCCTCCTCTGGAGCATAGAGGAGATTCCAGGGGAAGGGGAAGCCTTTCTTGACACTGCAGTCCACATTGTATCTGCTCAGAGAACGGTCCAGGCCAGTGGCCCTAAATAAAGGATGGCGACGCACAGTGGGATTGTAAACCTCACAGAACCCCCCCATTCCTTCTAGCCTACAATTTCCCATCTGCCTACAGATAACAAGGGGGAGGACTTGCCATGTCCTAGCTGCTCCGCAATAAAAATCTTGGTAACCAGAATTGCCCCACAGTGAAGTAAAAGCTACATTTGGGCAACTTGGCTTTTTTACACATAAGGGATGACCTCTCATTTTCTCAACATGAGGTAAGAGATGTAATTAGCCATGTTACTCTGAATCCAGGCAGAAGGAAGGGCAGGCACTTTTACATGAGTCTGCTACAATGCCGCCTTAATCAGAACGCTGCCGCTTGCTGCAATGTCTCGTGTATTCAGCATCCGTGTTTCAAAATGGTAGTGAGGGCATTTTAACTAAAGGTGTTCAAACGAGCTTTAATTAAAGCACCCCCATCACCATTTTGGAATGCAGGATGCTCAATGCAGAGAATGCTGCAGGTGTTTTAATGAAAGCAGCTCCCAAGAGTGGCTGTAATTAAAATGTTGCCCCCCACCCCAGAGCATGTGTATAGGTCCCTTAGAGACTAACTGGTCCAGATAAGCCTACACTTTCATAGGCAGCAACCTACTTTGGTAGGGGTAAGAGCAAGCATAAGGTGAGTTAGTGCAGAGCAGCTAAGGTATGGTGAATCTCCATCTTCTGTTACCCTAATTGCACACGAATAGCAGCAACTGTAGGCTTACAACTAACACTCATCACATGAAATTTCCAGACTGTCATAGTAACAATTGGAATAATTTGAGAACTATTAGTCCCGATGTAGTATGCTAGCCTAGGAGTCAGGAGAAAGGCCTAATTCCTGGCTCAGCTTCCTATTCCCTGGGTGACCTTGAGCAAGTCATTGAAGCTGCCTCTGGCCTCAGTTCCCCATTTCAGAGGTGAAAATGACACTTCCCGACTCCATGTGGGTGCAGGGAGGGTAAAAGGCATTTGCAATTGCAAGGGGCTCAGATGGTGATGGGGGCTAGAGATAAAGCAGAGAAAATTTTGTTTTCCAGTGCTGTCAATCCAGCATCTTTAGCAACAGCAATAACAAAGGGATCATTGCTTTTCATGCCGCCCTTGATCTTGGGGCCAGTAGCAAACTTCTCTTGGCGGGTCCCTTGGTGCTGTTCCCTCCTCTCTCATCCTGTAGCAATGCAGGAAATACTGCAGGCAGTACAAATAGAGGGCAGCATTAGAGATTCACTGTGCAGATCCAAAAGGGGAATTGTGCCCTGACTTGCCTTCTAGCATGATACAGTGCCTTCTCTGCCAGCTGCCTCCAAAATGCTTCATGGGGGCACAGAACTGGAGAGAAATGACAAGGCTGGGGGGAAGCGGAGCTGGTTCTTAAACACTTTATGCCATTATTTTGTCCACGTACGCACAATTCAAAGACAAAAAACGTTTTTCAAAAATATTAGTGATAGCAGTACCATGCAGCAGTGTGTTTCAATGGATGGGGCACTGGTCTAGGACTCAGGGGCGCATCTAAACATTAATTAATGTACCATAATTATGGTGCATTAAGTTTAATATCTGTAATAACAGCTACTAACTTAGTGTGCTGTGATTGGCACTACTGTGCATTAGTGCCGGCGCACACTTTTTGTGACGCTGATACACGGTAGACTAATCCTCTTGCTCATTTAGCGTCTTGTGTAGACATGCCCAGGGAGTGGAAAGTCTGTTCCTTGTTCTGTCGGCAAATTAATTGGTGATCCGAGGCAAGTCACTTCCCCACTCTTTGCCTCTATTTCCCCTCCCACTATTTTCTACCTTGTTGATATGAAGCCAGATTTTCAGGTGTCCAGCGCTCAGAACTGGGGCCAGGTTTTCCAAGGATCATAGATTCTGATATGTGTAAGTTGGTTGCTGCCTCCCAGCTCAGGTTCCTGTGCGATTGCAGGGGAGCCACGGCCATGAGTCAGGCGTTTCAGGTTTCCAGCATGGAGAGAAAGAGTTGCTTTTGTTCTTAAGAAACCCCCACTACCCTCTCATCTGAGGGACAGAGCGGAAAGTTGTACTCTGTGCGGTGCTGGGAAACAGAAATAAGAAGCAGAGAGAGATTTCATATATTTGTTTATTTGTTTATTGTATTTTTTAAATAAAGCTGGTGACTAGAACATTATGGCTTTTAAGTTTATTCCAACTGTTTGATATTTTACATAATCATATTATTTATGTGACAAGATTAAAAGTATTTTGCATGCTGACAGGCAAGTAGCTCACATGCAATTTCTTGCCAGTCCTTCACAAATTTGCATTGTATTTCCAACTTCTTAGCTTCTTTGCAAATTGCAGCAGTAGGGGGAGAGAAGGGGAGTGAGAAACAGTGAGGGGAGTGTAGAGAGGTGGAAGACAAGCTCTTTATTTCAAAGCTGGTGAATCTTTCCTTGTCCTGTGCTCAGAGGCCTCCCAGTCTTTCCAGTACAGAGGTATTCAGTGAGCTTGGACAAGTCACAAGAAGGCTAATGAGTGATACCTGCCCAGGCATCAAGCCCTCCACTCCTAACAGCATGTGCTAACCATGCAGAGGTGTTCAGTTTAATATCCTGCTGCTCACCCGTGGGATATTTGATTTATTCCATGCCTGTAAACATTCATTTCACACCTAAACAGGGGCAGGTTCATCACTTATGAAATCATCATTTATTCATGTTGTGAGGCTTGCAGGAAGCAGAGATAAATGGATTTCCGTGGAATCAGAGCTCCAGGCTGCACAAGGAGTCTCTATCCTTGCTCGGCTTCGGAGCAGTGCCTGAAATCTCCCTGCTTCATGCTCTTCTGCCCTCCGTGCTCTGGGCTTTGGTGAGAAATCCACAGGACAGCAGCACAGCTTTCTGGAGCCAGACTGTGACCCAGGCTAGGTTTCCACTGGCTGGGAGGAGGGTTTCAAGCTCAGGAGGTGGAAGCAAAGAGCAGAAGATACAAAAGCTGGGTAATGATGAGCTTCCTCTTCCTCAGTCCTGGGTATCAGAAGGCCTGGCCTACAGCACAGATGGTGGAAGATGAGCAGTGCAGTGATTAGTCCTGTTTCATATAACAAGAGGCAGCTTGATGAGCCCTGTTTTGGCATAAGGTGTCTGCCCTGTCCCTATAGAGAAGAACTAGGTGTCACAGAGCTTTCTTGTAGGAGAGAAAAAGTACTTGCCCCTGTTTGAAGGGAGAAATCTGCCAAATGTCCATCCCGGACAGAAGAGTTCACAGCTGGGCTCCGGTGCTGGTCTGGGTCTTACAGACACATTGGACAATGCTTATAGTGTCCCAGGAGGATAAGGAGTCCTTGTTTGTGAATTAGTTCCTCCTGGGGGGCTAAAATAAAGCCTGTCTGACACCCATTATTGTGTCCTGTCAGAGAAAATTTCAAATCCCTTCATTCCCCTTTGTCCTTTTTGGTGCCTTGACACTTCCCCACCACCCAAGCCAACAGGAACCCTGTCTGCTTTCTTTCTTACTTTCTTTCTTACTAAGAGCTGGATATATCTTTTCAATTTGTAGGCCCTCCTCTCCAAAAGCACTCAATGCAGTGATTTTGTAATGTCATATGGGATACTCTTCACCCCTTAATCTGTCAGATGCGACTTTGTTACCTCTGCAGCAGAGAGGAAGCCACGGCCAGGGCTTGGGGCAGAGAGCTGGTGCACCAAGGCCCCATCCCAGTGTGCTGGACGTGCCAGGCGTCCCGGAGGCTGGGGCGGCAGTCGGCCCCCCACTCCACTGCGGAGAAGAGACAGCGCCCAGGAGCGCAGGCGGCATCCTTATCTGGAGCAGGGAGCTGGGCTGGCGAGTTGAGGAAACCCCTCACCTTCCCCGGGGAAGCAGGACAGCAGCAGGCAAGACACTGGGATCCTGAGGAGCAGCAGAGCGCCTGGATGAGGGTCCCTGGGAGCTCGGGGCGCAGGCCGGCGCTCGGAGTGGGACTGGTGAGCCACAAGGTGTGTGGGGCATCCGGCCCGTCATCTGGAGCAGGGGTTTAGAGCAACGACCCCTGGGAGCTGCCTGTGCTGCTGACCCTCTGCCACTGACTGCCCCGGAGGGGACTCGCTCCTGTCCCTTATTCTGCAGCTGATTGTCATCGGATGGAGTCCCTGAGCTTTGTGCTTGGGTCATGACCATTGCTGCAGGCGCCTACTCTGTTGCTTGTTGCTTGCCTTTTTGGTTGCCACAGAGAGTCACCCTTCAGCCGCTTTGTGGGGTTGGGGTTTGATACAATTTGATTGCTGCAGACCAGAAAAGTGTAACCTGTTGCAGTCTGTACCTTACTGGGAAGCCTGTTGGAGCTGCTGGGAGTGACCGTCTCAGCAGTGGCTGAAAGCTGCCAGTTACCCGACCTGCGGTTCTTGAGTCAAGGGCTGACTAATGCATTGTGGTTTGTTTTGTGACTCTGGTTATGCCATTTCAGGTCACTTGTAAATAACCTTTCCTATTATTCTTGTTTTGTAAATAAAGTGTGAATAGTTAAATCAGTTAAGTGTTAGACCTTCTTGGGACCCCGGGCTGCTCTGTGGGGAGCAGGGGCCGGCTGGAAAGTAAATCGGTGCTGGCTGGAAGCCCTGCCCCACTCTCACCACACCATCCCTGATATTGGGTAGGGGCGGCAACTACTGGGCTGCCACTCTGGTTACACTGCTTCGCCTTGTATGTTCACAGCTCGTATCAAATTTTATTCAAACTAGTTTCACTGATCCTGTTGCAAATAAAAATGTAAATGCAGTTTGATTGTGAAAGTTAAAAGGTACTCACAGTCTGCAAGTTGAAATTCTTTCCACTGCTCCTGGGATTTTTCTTAGACTCACTCACCTCTAGAGCCATCAGGCTGTCCTGATCCCCAGCTGATCCACAATCCAGGGATGTACAGTTGTGCGCAGAAAAGTGCCAGCCCTACAAACCACGGAGTGCAGCCCTAATGCAGCGAGCAGCTTTCCTTTCAAGCCACTGGAACATCTCAATTGCTTGCACATCTCTATTTCAGCCTCCTGAGTATGCTCAGAGCCTCAGCTAATTTCACTCGTGTTTTGTTGTGATCCCAGTCTGTTCTGCAAAAGGCCTAGCACAGAGGTAGGCAACTCCCTGCACAGGTGCCAGAGTGTGGCTCGTGAAAACATTTTGCTTGGCGCACGTACCTTGGGGTGGATGGAGGGGAGGGGCCTAAGGCTGTGCTGCTACAACAAGGTTTGGGCCTCTTGTGGCTCTCCCACTCTTTGCCCCTGGTACACCAACATCTTAAGTGTTGGTGTTTTTGGTACATTGCCCAAAAATTTTCCAACCCCTGGACTGCAGTCTATGTAAATCCCAAATCCCTCCCACTTCCCTCCCCACTTCCCCCCATCCCTTCCACATGTCCCCAGCCTCAGCTCCCTTAGCCCCCTTCACCACTCTTCCTTCCCTCCCCGCTCACCCCATCCACACCCACCTGATGACCAGCCATGGGGCTCTTCAGCCTGGAAAAGCGCAGGCTCAGGGGTGATCTGATGGCCACCTATAAGTTTACCAGGGATGACCACCAGGATCTGGGGGAACGTCTGTTCACCAGAGTGCCCCAAGGGATGACAAGGTCGAACGGTCACAAACTCCTGCAAGACCGTTTCAGGCTGGACATAAGGAAGAATTTCTTTCCTGTCCGAGCCCCCAAGGTCTGGAACAGTCTGCCAGCGGAGGTGGTTCAAGCACCTACCTTGAACACCTTCAGGAGCAAATTGGATGCTTATCTTGCTGGGATCCTATGACCCCAGCTGACTTCCTGCCCTTTGGGCGGGGGGCTGGACTCGATGATCTCCTGAGGTCCCTTCCAGCCCTGATGTCTATGAAATCTATGAAAATATTAAACAATACTGGACACAGTAGATACCCCCAGGGAACCCCACTTCTTCAGGCTCTAAACACAGACATTGAGCCACTGATGGCTTTTTGAGCACCATGATCCAAGCAGTTATGTATTCACCTTACAGTGCTTTCATTTAGTCTGCATTTCCTAAGCTTTTTAGTGGAAGTGTCATGAGAAACAGCTTAAGTCAAGGCATATCACATCCACTGTTCTCCCTCATCCACAGAGCCGATCACCTTATCACAGAAAGAAATCAGGTTGGTCAGGTATGACTTGCTCTTGGTGAATCTCTGCTGGCTGTTCACGATCACCTTGTTCTCTTCTAGGTGCTTTACATTAGATCCCTTCAGGACCTGCTCCATGAGCTTTCTAGGAATTGAAATCAGACTGACTATCTGATAGTTCCTTGGACCCTCCTTGTTCCTTTTCTTAAAGATGGGCAAATACCTAATTTGTTTCTCTGGTTAACCAAATTAAATACAAAATGATTTTGTTTCAAAATATTTTGAATGTTTTTGTTAAAAACCTTCATTTAACCCCCAATATTTTTTTAAGTTGTATATAAATACACTAAAAATTTTACAAGCAATTTTACAAGTCAGGCAATTGTGAAAAGCGTAATAAAAATAGAATCAGAGTTGCCCCACTCGTCCTCTCCCCCCCCCCCCACTATAGCACTGGATGTAGCAAGGTTTTTCACTACCTGGAGCAAAGGTGTGTGTGGGAAATTTTGCTGATCACTGGAGAGCAAGGGAAGGGGAAACAGGGAAGGGGAAGAGGAGTCTTATTTCCCTGGCTTTCTTCACTTAGGCAGCAGCTGCTATTGCTACAGCTGCTGCTAGAGTAGCATGGGCTTCGGCTGCTGCCACTGGGGGACAGCAGCACTGCCTCCCTGGGGCTGCTCCTGCTGCTCTGTTTGCTCCTCTCCCCTGGCCTTGCCTCTCATGACAAAGCCTCCATGGTAGGGAAGAAGCATTATCCCACTCACCTCACCCCCGATACACTACCAGGTGGCAGGATATGCTTGCTCAGCGTCTCCTATGGCCAGGCTGACTTCTAAAGGAAGGGAACCATACTGATGCCTCCTCTAAGGCTGAGGTTACACATTACAACTAAACTATGCTACAAGCACTTACAACCTGAACACTCACACTTTAAGACTTGTTAACAAATTCTAAATGCCCTCTAAGCATCTTAAAGTTATGCCACTTCAGGCAAGTATTATCTTTGAGCTGCACTACCTATTTCAAGTTATATATAAAGGATTTTGCAGCACCGTGGTTGAGAATCACTGGCCTACCCTGTTCTTAAAAGCTTCAGGAGCAAATGCTCACCCATAGCTATTGGACAGAAAGCCCAAATCATCCAAAACACCTTTTAACTTGCCACAAGTGTGTGTGTGGGGGTGGGGGGGAGAGCACTGCCAATGTCCTGCCACTGCACTTGCAGAAATTGGATTGTTAAAATAAACTCAAGAGATGCAAATGTTTCTAAAATGTCAAACGGCAGTGTCTTGACTTTTGGGGGAATATTTTTCAGGCCTGCCTGTCTTCCTGCCTTCCTTCTGAGACAATTCTCCAGTATATATCCAAGTTCACAGGCTACGTGACGTGACCTGAATCAGGCTTTTCCCATGAAAAAGCTGTGGCTGAAAAATGTTGCCTAGTTCTTTTCAGAATACACAGAATATGTACCACAGGGATGCATTTTACCATTCCTTTTCATATCATAACTAGGCTTTTAGGACATGTTTGCTGAATTTAAATATTACAATCACTATCCCCTTTCTCCCAAAGGCTAGGCTTGTTCTGTTGCTCAGACATGAAAAAAAGCCAAATTTGCAGTAAATCCCATCAGGCATATTAACATTATGAGCCCAGAAAATTGGTCAGCTTCAGACTTTTGTCATTTGTTTTCTATGCTCATCTCAAAGCAAGAGGGGTTGTGGGCTCTGCAGAACAGCTCTGAACAGATCAACTAGTGGCTGAGTGATCCTAGGTGAGAGAACAGTTGGCTTGCAGACCTGCAAATGTGCAAGCTGGACCTTTTAATGGGAGTCAGATGAATAGATCTATTCAATCATCAGTGTACTGGAGGCCTACGCCTCTCCAATACCCTTGAAAAATCCCAACCTGGAACAGTTCTGCTCATACATAGCATTATAAAATCATACAGTACTTTTACACGTGCTCCAGGGGTGAGGGGGTGGTGCTTTAATTACAGTGGCTATGAGAACAGCTCTAATTAAAGCACTGCCATGTCTCCTGTATCAGCGTCCCTGTGCTTGAAAATGGCAGTGAGGGCACTTGAATTAAAGCTCCTTCAAGTTTTAGTTCAAGTGTCCTTGCTGCCATTTTTAAGCACAGGGTCACTGATACACAAGACGCAGGAGGCTGCTGGAGTGCAGTAATTGCCACGTTCCAGCAGCTTCGATTAAGTGAGTCTGCTCCTATGTGCTGAAACTCCAGCATGTCAGAGCAGCCTCTGTGCTTGTGTATAGTTGTCCACAGAATCATAGAAAAGCAGGACTGGAAGGGATCTCAGAAAGTCATCTAGTCCAACCTTCTGTTCAAGATGGGATCATCCCTCTCCAAACCACCCCATATAAGTGCTTGCCTTACCTATTCCTAAAACTATACAAACAGTCCTCTCATGCATCTACAAGACACATTGCACCAAAACCCTAAGAATATTCTAACCTGCCATAGATAAAGCATAGGGATGAGGGCAATGTTGATGTCCCACCACTGCAAAGGTTATTAAACTACATTTGAGAAACCCAAGGAAAAGGACCATGCTCCCTGTTATAGAAGAAGGCAAAAATCTTCGAAGTTCACATCCATCTGACCAACGGGTAAAATTCCTTCCAAATCCTAAATGTGCTGATCAGTCTGACAAGTATTTCTACTGACATCCACAGGGCTGGCAATTTGAGGAATCTGAGAGCCTAAGGGTTTGCAGGGCCAAAGCACAGACCAGCTAAAAGAGCCAGAGGGAAAGTTCATCATCCTCTCACCCCATTCTGAACTGGGCCTCTCACCTAATTGTCTTCAGTATCATGTTTTAACATAAAGGCTTTAAACCCAGACTGTACCTAGAGGGTAGGGTCTCATTTTACAGATTTACGACTTTTAAGGGATTTGTGGCAGACTATAGGGTTCCAGACCCAGCTACAAGTCTGGGGAGAAACTCGCTCATTCAGTGGTCCCTAACCCACCAGGCAATGTGTTGGCGGCAGGACTCTTCGATGTCTCTCTGCCACAGAAAATTAAAAAGCAAGAGTGATGTAGGACAGTGTCTGTAGCACATTACCTGCTGTGTATCTATGTCCCAGAAAGTGAAGGCTGAGGACCACTGAGCTACTCTACAGTTGATGCCTCCTACCTCCTGGATCAGAGCTGCCATAGGTGCAGCAAGGAGAATTCGCGTCCCCACCCTGCTGGGTACACAGGGCTGGACCTGACTGAAAGCCCTCAGTCTCATGTGCTCTGAGCTAGCTGGAGAGTCCCCCCAGCTTTGCAGCCTCTTTTGTTAAATCACTGCTCCCTCCTTCTTCAAGATGGGGGGTCGGAAAGAATTCCTGCTTATTCTGCTGCTGCCCTTTCATCCCCCCTCCTGGGAAGTATGAAAATGCCAGAAAGAAATTTCAATTTACCATAGATCACAAGACTTGCTTACTGCCAAGAAAGCTTTAAAAAGCTACACAAGAGCTCCAGAGATCTTCCCTACATTAAGATCTACAGAACTGCTTATAGGAAGCCATTTACAGAGCACAACAACTTCTATAGGTCTCATTCAATCTATGAACAATGTGGTATGTTCTTGAGAACCATCCACTGGCACATTATCTTTGCATTTCATGCTGCATATATATACAGACATCTCTTTTGTGGGCTGGTCTTGTAATGCACCTCCCACCCAGGCCTGGGGAAGTAAAGATGTCCCTTGATTGCTTGGATTTCCCTTGACTGAACCTACAAGCTGTGTTTCAAGATGTCTGTTTTCACCTGAGGAATGAGTACTGTGGCAAATAAAGATTTTTCTTAGTATCCCTGATGAATTTGTATTCTCCTGTGAAATACTTTTCCTCTCTTGTAAATCTTTTTTCATTTGCACAAATGTTTGTAATAAGTGGGCAAAGGAGGATAAGCCAAATTATCAAAGATAACTGGCAGGTTTTTGTTCAATCTAGATTAGCGAACACTCCCCCCGCATAATATTCACTCAGTGGTTAACCTAAATTTAGCCTGCACATACTGAGAAGGCTTGTAGACTCCTCCAGTGCTGATGTCCAGCTGACAGGGGATGGGCTAACTTAGCAATGAAAAGCATGAATCAGGCAGGGGAAGAGGAAAATAACTCAAATGTAAAAATAAACAGTGGCCAGCCACCCACTGGTGGCAGCTGAGATCCCAGTAGACTTACATCTTTGACACAGAACAGCAGCTACCCTTTCATTAGAAGCATGTTCATTTTCTTTCCCTACAGCTGGATCCCCTTGAAAAAGGGCACAAAATGACACGAAGGGGGATGATTCCCGGATTCCAGCTAGGTTTGGAGTCTAAATTCAAAAGAGACCTGACATATCCTTGGCAGCTAGACCCAAGGACTGCCCAGCCTAGCTCTAAAAGAAATGAAGAGGAGAGGGAACATGAAGAAATTTCACTATATCAGTGAGATTTGGGCTCTTTCCCTCCTCTTCATGCTTCCTAGGCCTCTGCTTTGCTGCTTCGTCATGTGATTTCTCTTCATTTGAGCTTCTCCTCCATTGCTCTTCCACTGTATTTTCCCTCCCATGCTCCCCAAATTATTTTTCCCTACCACAAACTTCCCTTAGATGGTGGGGGCGGGAGGGTTAACAGTCCCTAATGCTAGAGGCAGATCCAAGGGGGTATATGGCGGTGCGCTTGCTCTCCAGCTCTTCAATTAATTCTCCAAAGTTTCATAACAGCTTCATACAAATTGCTATTCTGGTGTTAGTGTCAGATGTTTTGGCACTTTGAGTGGAAAGGCCCAGTTCTGGGCTCAGCCCAGTGTGGTTTAGCATAGTGGTTAGGAGAAAAATGTGTGATGATGCACCACATCATCTGTACCCCTCTTTTCCTAGATCTGCTGTTGCCAGCTGGCAGCAGGGATCCAATTCTGATTTTACTGAACTATGAGAGAGAGAAGCTTCTGACTCTTCTTTGGAGCCAAGCAATTTTCAAAGGGACACCTATTTTGCAATATTCCCTGTATCTGCCATATGCCTAAGACAAAAGAAGGTCACTTGTCTTTGTGGTGCAACTAGTTAGTGCATTTGGTTGTTAACTGAAAGGTTGGTGGTTTGAGCCCACCCAGGTGCACATCTTTTCTCAACTGGAGTTCACAACAATTTTAATGGAGGGGGGGATTCTCAAATGTCCCTAGGTCTAATATTGAAGCCTACACCTGTGCTCTTCCCGGCACAGCTATGGAGTCAGGCAGGGCCAGGCCTAACCACAGTGTCAGGATAACCAAGTGGTCTAAGGCATAAGCCTCAATGTCTTCCCTACTTCTGTATTCTAGTCTCTATACAGAGATGCTGGTTCAAATCTCACCTCTCATGCATCTCTTACCCAAGGCAAGTGGTGCAAGGGAAAATGGTGTCAGAAGACAGCATTTTTGACTCCTGCCTAGCTCAGGTGCATCTTTAGGGGGCAGGACTGAATGATCTCATGAGGTCCCTTCTAGCCCTAATGTTTATGAATCTATGATCAGGTAGGAGGAGGGCTGGTAGCTGAGGGATGGAGGAAGGACTACAATTACACATGAAGGTCCTGGTGCTCTGAGTAAAGCTATTTACAGTGGGAGTCAAGACAGCCTTTTCAAAAGAGCTCAGAAATTGAAGTTGGGTTTGTGGCAGACCGGGCTGGATATGTGAAGGGTGCTGAGCTTTTCTGAGACACGTGTCTGAAGCTAATGGTTCAACCTTCTTGAAAACCTACCCCAGGTGTCCGTCCTGGGACAGAGTCCCAACTCTTCACTAGACATAAATCTCCAGCACTGGCTATGTTAACCCTACTGGGGGAGGCCTCAAAGTATCCCTTCTAGCTTGATTAACTTCAATCAAGTTTGTATTTTGTTAATAATTGATTATTTTAATAGCATCATACTGGCTTTAAGTTTCTCCACACCAGAGTAGTGTTCTTTGGATCTTCTACACACACACACACACACACACACACACACACACACACACACGCACACACACACACACCACTGGGTAAATCTAGAGACACTCCATCATTACAGAGCCAATACAAATGTGATCAGAATTCAGATCATCATCCCTGGAGTCTCATTAAACATAGTCTGTTCTTTGTTCCTATTGAAGCCATTGGGAGCATTACCATTAACTCTGATGGGAAGAGGTAACATCTCATAAAAATCTGGTCACTTATTTAAGTGCCTAAATAGTACCTGAGTTCTTGTGAAAATCTGGCCTGTGGTACTATGCAATTTTTCCTTTAATTAGTGAGTAGATACCTGTAGGAGTAATCCCAGAGGTAGCGTGGGTTTGCTTGTGTAAGTAGCTACTAATCATGCTGAGCAATGGCTGAACAATCCTGCCTATAGCAACTACTATAAGCAGAAGGAAAGGACTTGTAAAGCCTTCCAAGATACTTTCTGGACATATAACCTCCCAAATATACAGGCTCACTCTCTATTAAAAAAACAGAGCAAACCCTGCAACACAGAGGAGCTTGGCACAATAATTTCGCTTCAGTTCCCCACCCAAACTAGCCAAGTGGAGGAGAAAAATGATTTAGATGATTTACAGCACTTCGGAAGAGTTGAAAAAAGTGAAGTAAATAATAAATCAAAACCAGCAAAAAGAACAAGAATACATCCATCTTTTATGAGCTCTATTCAGTGCTGTATGTACAGTTCAGACATAAAACAAGTGCGCTGTGCAAAGTTGCTGCTGCTTCAGAAGTGTCTGTGCCCAGCAGTTTCAGAGCACTTCCAAACTACATAAAAGGAGAGGTGCAGGGAGGCTTGGTCGTTGCCTGGTGAATACATGAATCCAACTCTTATTCTCTTCCTCCTTATCAGCCCTGCGCATGGCCCAATATGAGGAGATTTCTGTTTGGAGTGAATGTCTTATAAAAACACTTTTCTCCCAAAGCAAATTTTATTCGGTGAGCCCCTAGCCCCCTACTAGAAATCAGCATGAAGTGTGGCTCCTGTTCTTTGAATATTCTCCATTGCTGCAAAATTTTAGGGCTCTGGAAGTAACCTGAAGCCCTGACAGACTGCACATGGGCCAAAGGAGAAGTGGCCGGTAGAGGCTCCTCATTTCCACAGGCCTGGTTGTAATTGTTCCCTCTTCTGGGATCCTAGTTCCTGCTAGTTGCTCTGTTAAACACTGATGCAAAGAGTGATCTTATAGCTGAGTACTGGTTACCCTGGAGCTGAACAGAGTAATGGACAGGATGGATGAACTTCAGAAAATTTGGAGGGCCAAGATTTTTCAGGCCAATTTTTCAAAATTTGAAGGGCCCAAAATTTCCAGGGCCAAGATTTTTCAGATCTGCCTAAAGGGCTTGGATGCCTAATTCCCATTCAAAATCTGCTTCCAAGCCTAATGTGAAACCCCCTTGAGTGGCTATGGCTCCCAGCTGGATGAACAGTGCTAGAGACAAGAGCACTGCATAGTGGAAAAACCTGTTTTATTTCCTACTTCACAAAGTCATATGCTGCAGTGTCACCTCCAGGCCAAACAACATCCACTTTTCTCAAGGGAGAAGGACCAGGATCCCTGAAAGCCAAATCAGCCCTGCAGAGGTATTTAAAGGACACACTTCTGCAGCCTTGAATTTATGCTAATTAAAATATGGGATATCGAAGTGTATCAGCTGGAAATAATAATACTGACATCAGATCTCACACCAATGAGAACAGCTATAGCTTGAGCTCCAAACTGGAGGGAGTCTGTATTAAGAGTTGTGCCTAGATCAGATAGCCTAGCAGTTTTGGATGGATGTAATTCCACTGACTGTTGTGGCACTGCTCCTTCTTCACTGGGGTGTGAGTTAGATCAGAGTTAAATCCACCACGTGACGGCATATTTGGTTTAAGGTTCTGAATGACCTTTATGACATACTCAGCCTCAATGAAGATATTGGCAGTAGAATAAAACTGCATTATATTTATGGTAAATAATAACCCACATTTCGAAGACTGAATTAGCTTTCAAAAGTCTTGCAAGGCAGATAGGACCCCCTTTGGTGCAGGCAGGAAATCCAAAAGATCAAAAAGAGCCTAGTGCCTTCCTCCAGGTTTCCTTGGGACCCCTTCAGCTGCTCTGAGAAGATGCTTGTTACAGAGTTGTAGACGTCACACAAAGCCATTTTCTAGTTCACTTGCACACAAAGTCCCAATTTCACACATTCCTCACACATCTGTTACATCTCATGAGCTGACAGGATCTTCATGTAGAGGTCACATCCCACCAGCTGTTCCACATCAACCTGCCTCTGTTGCTGCTGGTGTGTCCTCCTCACTGGGGATATGTAGGAGAGAAGAATGTGGCAACGTTTGTTACTTTGGACTCTGACAATTGGCTGCTTAGGTTTATTTGACATCATTTGGACAGAGCCCAACCTCTTCCTTTTGCACAGAAAGAGCTCTGGCATCCCAGGATAGTTACATCATGCTGTTCATAAGTCAGAGTCTGGATCAAACAGCCATTCCTCCCTGCACATGGAGGTCGGCTTCACATTCTTCTTTCTGGGCACCAAATCCTACGATGCAGTTTCCCTTTGAGCTCTATTGTGGAAAAGTCCTGTAGAATAGCAAGGGGATGACACCCAGCTGACTGAACAGTAGATAGGGGCTTTTTTTCCCGCTATGGCCGAGAAGTTTTGAGGGCAGTACCTCCGGACCCAATACATTCTCATCGAACCCTGTTGGCTTCATTCCTATTGTTTCTAACAGTCTTTGCATAACACCGTCGACACCCATTTGTAGAAACATTTGATAAAAGCAACAATGGTTTGCCAACAACATTACCTCAGGCAACTATGCAGGGAACAAGCAGTTTGAAACAAAATGGCACTGGACCACTAACTTGTTGTCTCTAATAGGCATTTCCTACAGTAGCAGCCTAGAGCCAGGGTAATTAAACATATGTTGGCCATGAAGCGGGGCTGGAACTCCTTCTGCTCTCTCAGGAATTATAGCTCAGCATGTCTGGGCAGCCTGGAAATTTGTGCAAAGAGAGAAAGCCCCATTACCAGCTTCCCCTGCTCATCCTCTGTCGTGCATTGGCGACGCATAGGGGGTGCATGCAGGTGCACGTGCACCTTCCGAGCTTGGCGGTGCACCCCCCCTGCAAAAAGGCACCAGTGACACTGCCAGTGGGCAATTGCCACTCGCCTTGCCACCAACACCACTGGAGGTGTCTGTCTCAATTGCTGCTGGCTGCTGACAACACTGCTGGCATCGTCTGCAGGTGGTCACTGACCACCAGTCGGCACTTGCCACCCCTTCGCCCCCACCGCTTACAGCACCGCGGCTGCCTGTGGGAGCTCACTGCTCGCTGCTGCCATGCTCCCACTGTTGACAGCACTTCCATCACCTGTGGGAGCTCGCCATGCCCCCTCCCCCCCAGCCTCTGGGGGCACATGGCATTCATGCTCTTGTGGACGGTAAAGAAAAGTGAAACCTGGATCAAAGAAGTCCTAAGGAAAAAAAAGGGTGCAACTGAAGACTGGCTTACATGCTCGGCACAGGGAGGTGGCTAGGGTTGAGTGCTCACAAGGTCTCTGGCTAAGCACAGCTGAGTCAGAGAGCCTGGCCTGCTCTGGATGGGTGGGAGGAGGAAGCAAATTTGAACCAGTTTGTTCCACTCAACCATAGCATTTGCCCTTAGGTTCCCAATGCCCATTCTTCTGTGAGAGAAGACAGAAACTTCCCTGTACTGGAAACAGCTGAGTATCTAGAAATAACTGTTCAGGGCAAAGGGGACTATTATAGAAATTGGACAAACCACCAAAGTCTGGTATAGCCAACATCCATGCTTCTAGTCCCTCCAAACTCCCAGAGTCAGGTCCTCTGGGATCTTAAAGAGGAAATATCATTTCAGTCATCCACATGAACCTGCAGAACAGACCAGACCCGACACACAAGCCTGCTCAGTTCTATCAGGGCAGATCCCCCCCCCACACTGAAAGTCGAAACTGGAGCCCTGATAAGCACTTCTGTAAGCTATGTTGAGCATCCCTAGTGAGCAGCTACCATATGGGATGTCTCTTGCAGAATGAATGCTCATGATGCTTGACTGCATCCCCCAGAGCAGACTGGGGTTCAGAACATGCCTGGGATCCTGACAGTGAATGACTCCCTTTTCTGTGTGAATGCCTCCTCCCACAGTGAATGACTCTCCTTCCAGAGGATAAATCCTCCCCTCCCTTCAAGACTACCACATGGAGCTGCCAGATAGAAAGGTGCCGTCTGCAGCTGTAAATACGCAGGCACCCCCAAGAACCCACTTCCCCCGCTACCGGCGCTGACATGCTTCACCTGTCAGTCACAGAGAGCTCTCTTGCTTCTAGATAAACAGAACATAAACCTCCTGTACCTCACAAAGGCGAAGCAGTATTATCCTCAAGTTGCAGGTGGAGAAACTGAGTTACAGAGAGAAGTGACTCATCTACCAGCTGGACTATGGTCAGCATGCCAAGCTTGTTTCAAAACAGTCCCTGACACCATCTCCCCTGGATCAGCCCAGGCTTTTGTCTAGTGTGCTAGGCTTTTGCCAAGTTTGCGATGTGCTTCCTAGAGATCTCTAGTGGCACTCACAAATTTATCGGCTACATCCCATAGAGTCCTATCATTGCATTGTGAGCAGGAGCCCCTCCAGCACTGCCTGGTATTCCAGACCTTCCCATGGAGCAGTCACTTAGTACTGCCCCCAGCACTGGGCATTAGACACTGCACATGAAGTGCCTTGTTTGTGCAGATAAGCAGACTGGACATGTAGTGTTGTCCAATCAGGGTGCTAGATAAGAGCTTGGTCAGAGGCAAAGCAGATAAAGGGATGAGTTTTTAAAATGGGAAGGGATGGACACTGGCCCCATTCCCTGAGATGTCCAAAGTCAGGGGGGTCTCCAGGATGGCATGCCGTGCTCTGTGCCCTTGTCATACCAAGCAGCCTGGAATGTCCCCTCCGAAGCAATCTGCAATGCGTGTTGCTTTTAATTAGAAAGGGATGCACGCCCACCTGGAAGCTGCCGTAAATCTGGCTTCTGCTCTAAAGAATGTCTTGAATTTAAGTTGTAATTAGAACTTCTATTGATGCTGCAAAGCCTCATTTTTCATGTGATGCTGCTCATTGCTCCCAGTCAAGAAATCAATCTGGGGCCGTTGATGAGATGAGGCCGTCAGATTTGCAGAGTGGATTGATGATGGCAAGTAGGGAATCTCAGTGGCCTTAACTCCTCTGTTGCCCTGGCTCTAGCTAGGTGTAGATGACACTGAGCAGGGAAAGGGAGAGTCTGTTTTCATGGAGGCAGAGTGACCAAATCCCCTGCAAGCTAAATCATTAAATGAAGGATCTGCAGATTCAGACTTTGGGGTTCAGTGATGATGTAGTGCTGAAAGCATTTGCAAGAGCTCTGCTTTACTGTGTGTCCAGTTCCAAGTGTCTGTGCGGAACAGCAAGAGTCGCAAGTTCGGCCCTTAAAGACACAGTTCCCAATGCTATATTTCTCCTTCCAAGACATAACCTAGTTGAAATAACACTTAAAACCAACATTAACATAACACACTGTTTACAGACACTTACAACCAACTGAATGAGTAAACTCACTAACATTGTTCAGCAGATTATGAGGAGACCTGCACAGACCTTTAGCTCCTGCCCTTTTTCAGTCACTGTGGGCATGTCTACACATACAGAATCATGTGCTGCAATAAACTCCAGTGCTCATTGTACAGGAGTTTATTGCTCCTGGGAGCACATTTACACGGTTGCCCAGGACTGCAGCACATTGAACTGGGTCTGAGCAGCCCTGGCTGGCAGCAGACCCGGGGAGGGGGTCGGCCTGCCAGACCAGGTCTGATCCTTCCAGCTCAATGTGCTGCAGAGGGGAAGGCTGTTGCACAAGGGTCCTCTGGCGTGGTGCTACTACCCTTGTGCCCCAGAAGGGACACACAGGCAAGTGCAAGATATTTACTGCTCAGTAAATAGCTCATGTAGACACACCCTGTATAATCTTCACGTATCTTTTTAAACATATTTTTATAATAACTTGGAGATCACCATGCTGGTGCTTTTAAACAAAATCCCATTTGTTACTGAAAAAACATTTATGCAGTCTTGAAGATGTTAGGAATATGCTCAACCTTTCCAATAGTTCTAATCACTTTCTTTGGGTTCTCATCCTCAGCAGTAGCTCTGGCAATTACAGTGCACATTTTAGCTGAGACAAGACAGGTTAGTCTGTCCTTGTTCCTTCCTTCCTTCCACTTTGGGCGCCTCAGACCAGGCTTGCTTGGAGCTGAGTGAGGCAATCCTGAGCTTCCTATATTTCTTCTTTTCTGTCTTCCACCTGTCTAAAGGTGTCTTGCTTTTGTCTACCTCCCTTTCTGATTTATTTCTTGCATTTTCATAGTGGTTTTTTTCCTTCTTTTTCTCTGTTTTCTGTCCCCCCCCCCTTCTACTTCCGGTTCCTCTGTCTGCGAGTTGCATTTGTCTACTTCATAGCTTTTCTCTTACTGTTTCTCCTTCTTTCTTTCTTTTTTTGCTTGTCTGTCACGGGGAGTTATCTTTTTTTATCTTTTGCCTTTCAAGGGGTGCTCTTAATCCCCCCCCTTTTTTTCTTTTTCTGTTTCATTTTTTTCCCCCTAACCCCCATAACCACCCCCCTCTCTTCTTCACTCCTCCTTTCTCCCCTCCGGGCACTCATACCCCCTTCCTTTTTGCTTTTTATGGCCACATTCCCAGACGCTTATCTCTGTAGTTTATATGAACAATTTTTTCTGTTCCCTTAGTTTTAGCTTTTGGGATTAACCCTGTCCTAGAAGGAATGGCGGCTCCTACACCCAATGGCTGGCATGGGGATGCCTCTCAAAACCTCCCCCTTAACCATGGCTTGAAGGTTCATACCGCTCCTTATGTCGGGGTTGAGATCTGTGCAGGTGCCCTAGCTGATCTCCGGGGATGGTGTACCATATGTTACACAGCTCATGCTAACATGGTCCCAGTGATTTACCTGAGCGCTCTCACCCTGGTCAACAGAGTCTGTGCGGAGGGCCTGGACATCGCAGCTGTACACTATCTTGTCACTCCCCTAGACACCCAGGTGGTGAGGGTGGTAATTTCCATCATCCACCCACACCTGTCCGACCAGGAGCTAGCCAAGGGATTTGAGCCCTATGGGGTTTCTACGAGTCCCTTTAGCTGATTGATGATTAGAAGCAAGGACCTGAAGCTGAAGCATGTCTAGGGCCCCTGGTCTCTGACTCACTCCTTGAATCACACGCTCAGTGGGCGGAGGTTTGTGATTTATTTTTCCTTGGGGGAGAGCAGTGTGGTAGCTCTTCCCACCTAGCAGCCCAGTGCCTGAGGGGGAAAGTGGCTGAACCATCGGTGACTGCAGCAGTGCCAAAGGATGGCACATCCACTTCTGGGACACAGGCCACATCCAGTAAGGCTGGGATCCCTTTCCAACATCTTTTCACCCCCTTCCATCTGAGGGGGCCAGGGTCTCCAGCATGAGAGCATCATCCAGCAGAGGGGCTGGAACTATTACCGGGCCCTCTCCCACACCCATCCCACCTATGGTGCCCATCCCCACCGGTGCAGAGGCTCCACCAGGTGGAAGGGCTGATGTCTCCACTTGCCCCCTGCCCACCCTAACCACCCCAGCTCAGGTGGCTGGGATGGCCAGTGACTGTGGCTCTGGGGCCCTGTCAGATGATGGGGCTCCCAGCGGCCCTCCTCTGTGCCCTTATTTGAGGTGGCTGGCCCTGGAGGGGCAGGCTGGGACTGGTCTGGCCTTTGCCCTATGAAGGGGAGGCCACGTACCACAAAGAAGAACAAGGAGAGCAAGATGAAAGGGGCCTGTCAGGACACCCCATCCCCACCAGGACCCTCCTTGCCTGGAGCCAGTGGGGCCCCCACTGGAGAGCCTGACCCCACTGTCCCACCGACAACCCCATTGCATATGGCCATGGCCGGAGATGACTCGGCAGTTGAAGAGGTGACAGTGGTGGTCACCAACCCCTTGCCTGTCTCCCAGCTCCTGGAGTCATGTCCCAGCCTACCAGACTGGATGCAGAATCTAGTGTGATGGTGATCCAACTTTCTGAGTGTCGCAAGCGACCTTGAGAGCCAGATGACCTCTCTCCTCCCATAAAGGAGGGGATCACTCTCCTGGAGCCGGTCTTTGACCTGGATGATGAAATGAGGCTGCTGTGCCTGGACTTTGAGGGCATAGACACTACATTTTCGGGCAAGCTCCCACCTGGGGTGCGGCCTCACTGTTCTTCTGTCAGAAATATTCAGCCCACATTGGCAGACCCCCCCTTCCCCCGTCATCCTCAGCTATGGGGATCTCGTGACCTTTCTTAAGTGAACCAAAGGACAGAAGAATGTAGTGGGGGCACATCACCCATTGGTGTGCAGGCCCTAGGCTTTTGTCAAGGCTGCCGGGGCTGTGGCAAAACTTATGCAGAGAGATCTAGGCTTACCATATGGAGAAGGTGGCACAGAGGGTGAGCTTGGTCTTCTACCCACACCTTACCTCGCTTTTCCTCTCCCGTACCCACACCCATGGCAGCCATGACCATTGCAACTTTTAACATCAGTGAGTGTTGAGATCCAGTGAAACGGGAGGCTGTCTGGAGCTCCTGTACCAGAAATGGCTGGCCAGCACCTTCCTCCAGGAGACATATTCCGATGGGCTCAACCAGGTAGCCTGGCATGCTACCTGGCAAAGCACTTGTCCCCGAGCCATAGCACCAACTTCAGCACTGGGGTCGTGACTTCCCTATTGCCACAGCTGCAGCTTGACATGGCGGTGGCACAGGAAGTCATCCCCGGACACGTGCTGGCTGTCCATGTCACCCTAGCGCAACACCACCTGTTCCTTGTCAACCTCTATGCACACACTGATGATTAGGAGAGGGTCATTTTCTTTGAGAGCTTGGCTGCCCTTCTGCATGATGCTAATGAGGATGATGATCTTCTCCTTGTAGGCAGGGACTTTAAGTGCACCATTGATGCCTCACTCAATCGCACGGGGCCTAAGCCTCACCTGCCTTCATCCTGCAAGTTGCAGTCTGCCCTGGAGACTGCAGACCTCCTCAACATCTGGCAAGCTCTGCATCCTGATGTGCGGCAGTACATCTGGACCAGGACGAGCGCTGGTGATCTGACCATAGCTGCCTTGACTGCCTTTAAGTTACCAAGCACCATTTGCCACTCCTGCACAGTGGCTGCATCATTCCCTCAGGCCTGTCAGATCATGGCCTGGACTGCTATGAAATGAGCCTGCCTGGCAAAACCTGTATGCAGGGGCCTTATTGGTGCTTCCATATCAGTCTACTCTAAGACTCCTACTTCCAAGATTGCTTTGCCCACTTTTGGTGGCCCCAAGATGGAGCTACTCCTCCTGGAAGCTATGGTGGGACATCGGCAAGGTACAGATCTGGGCTTTTTGCCAGTAGTACATCCAGCTGGCCACAAATGAACCATGCCATTGTACCTGAGAGCTGCAGGAAGTTGTGGCACAGCTCGATGCCACCAGCTGGCCTTTGACAGCAATGCAGTGCTGCACAAGAGTCTCTGGTTCTGTAGGAAATGCTTGAGCAACTTGACAGAGAGTGAGGCCCGCAGAGCGAGGATTACGTGCCCACTGCCAGGAGCTGGCAGACACTGATGTCCCAACCCATTTCTTCTTCAAACTGGAGTGGTGGCAGGCAGTGATCAAAGTCTTAAATCACCTCAAGACCCCTGAGGGCTGAGTAATCAGGGACCTGGGCAAAGTGCATGAGCATGCCGTCGCCTTCTATTGCCACCTATTTGCAGCTGAGCTGTCCTGCCCCAATGTGACATGGTAACTCCACAAGCACCTGTCATGTCTCTGCACCCTGGAGGCCGCAAGCTCAAGTGGGAATTGTCTTTGGAGGAGCTGTCAGCCACCGCGGTTGGCCTTGCCTCCAGCAAAGCCCCAGGCCTCAACGGGTTACCTGCTGAGTTCTACAAGACCTTCTGGCCTCTCCTTGGCCCCTGCCTCCTGCATGTTTTCCAGGAGAGCCTCACCAACAAGGTCCTGGCAACCAGCTGCCACTGAGCAATGCTCACACTGCTGCCCAAGCAGGGAGACCTTGGCTGCATTGAGAACTGGTGGTCGGTCTCCCTGCTCTGCGTGGACTACAAGATTCAGCCAAAGCGCTGGTGACCCGCCTCTGCACCATCATGGCCTCCATCACTGGGCCAAAGAAGAGTTACTGCATGCTGGGAATAGCCATCCAAGACAACCTGTTCCTGGTGCATGACCTACTCACAGCTAGCGAACTATTTGGCCTGGACATCGGCCTCGTCTCTCTGGACCAGAAGAAGGCCTTCGACTGGGTGGGCCATGCCTATCTCTTCCAGACCCTGGAGGCCTTGGGCTTCACTTTGGGTCTTGTACCAAGACACCTCCAGCCTGCTCAAGGTGAATGGTGTGCTCTGCGTCCTGTTCCCCATGTGCAGGGGCATCTGTCAGGGCTGTCCCCTGTTGAGCATGCTTTATGCCCTGGCCACTGAGCTGCTGATGCACATGCCGTGGCACCACCTGAGCAGCATGGCCCTGCCAATGGCCATAGACCAGTCCACTGGCCCTCCACTCCAGCTGTTGGCATATACAGATGATGTGACCATCTTCTTCAACACCTAGGAAGACGTGTGGGCCCTGGTGGACTTCCAGTGAGCCTATGAGTGCACCTCCTCGGCCCATATCAACTGGCCCAAGAGTGATACCCTGATGTTCAGCATGTGGACAAGCAATGACCACCCCAGCTTTGCCAAGGAGCCTCGCCTGGTGCTGTAAGTGCCTCAAAGTCCTGGGCATGTTCCTGGGGCTGCCGACCTTCATGCTGCACAACTGAGACAGCCTTGAGGAAGGGGTGGAGGCCTGCCTGCAACAGTGATGCTGGTGCCTATCCAGCCTCTCTTACCATGAATGGGGCCTCCTCGTCAACAACCTGGTGGCAGCGAGCCTGTGGCACCGATGCACTGTACTCAACCTGCCACAGGACCTACTTGAGAGACTCCAGTGCCTCCTGGTAGATTTCTTCATGGATGGGCACTAGTGGCTCCCATGGGTTGTCCTTTACCTACCTGTTGCCAAGGGGGACCAAAGCCTGGTTGACCTGGCAAGCAAGGTGGATGTCTTTCACTTGCAAGCTCTTCAGCGACTCCTCTACAGTGAGGAGAGCCTAACCTGGCAACAACTGGCATGCCAGTTCCTGCAGAGGGTGGGGGTCCTCAGCTTTGATCATGACTTCTTCCTGCTGGACCTCATACTTCTGAACTGGGTGGTCCTTCCAGCCTTCTACTGCAGTGTGGTATGGGCCTGGCAGGCCACCCTCCACCTCTAGATTTACCATGCGGTAGCTACTATGCAGTAGTGCATGGTTACATAGCTGCCTGGGAGCAAATTATTCTTGGTCCACCCAGGCAGTAGGGGGTGGGAGAAATCTCTTGGGCAGCAGGCAGCTGCCTGGGGCAGGTGTGAGGGTGGAAGGCAGCTGCCCCAGAAGCAGGACAACTCCCCCAACCCCTTGGAGCTTAGGCCTGACCCCAGTGCCCCTTGTTAGTCTGGGCCTGGGACCCGGGGAAGCGTAGAGCTCCCCTTGGCTGTCATACAGTAGAAGAGCAAGGCAGGAGTATCCCTGCCCTAAACTGCTCCCATTGGGAGCAAATTTGCTCCAGACAGGCACACGAATCGACATGTGTGCAGGGAAAGTTTACTGTGCAGTAAGCTTTCTGAGCATTAATCAAATGTGTAGACAACCCCAGACTGTATCAGCTAAAAGCGTCTTTGTTCTGCTCCTGATGCAGACAGCATATATGTGCTTACACAAGCCCACACATGCACACACGCACATGCACATGGTGTATGTGCATCCCAGTGATCTGAAGCTCATAGAAGAAGGAGCTCTCTGCCACCATCTATTGACAAACCAGAGAAAGTCAGAATGAGGCCAACCTCCATTACTTGGCTCTGTGATTCCAATTTGTTTGGCCATTCTGGTTTAATTTAATTTGCATGTAGGCTGTAGAGTAATGTTATTTTTTTCCTCATTGTGTATCTACATACTCAAAAACCTACTCTGAGTTGCTGGTTGTGCCTCATTCCCCAGAGAAACCCAATCCTCCAGGTATATTTTGAGCATGGCTAATTTATACTGGCAGCCCTGAGTACACCCACAGCAGTAATGGTAGTGCTATTAGTACTACTTACCATCTGCACAGCATCCTAGTGTTTAGAGCACTCACATAGAAATATGGCTACTAGGGCATCTTCCACCGCCTCTGCTACAGCTGGGTCACTGGGGAGGCAAGAATGCAAGACTCATAGGGCAAAAAGGGGAGAAAGCAAGAAGGAGCCTTTCTCTGCTTAGTTGCATCATTCAGCAGCATGGAGGAGGGGTTATGTGAATCCTGGTGTGGGCAGAGCTGTCAGCCTTGAAGATAAAAAAAGAGAACTTAAGCTTTGTGCAATGGGCAAGGGGGAGCTAGTAGTTTTGCTTCGCAAGGGAGGAATGCAGTCAGGTTGTAGGACAAGGAAGATCATTCTGGCTACAGAAGTTTTGGTGGATGTGAACGATATAGTATAAGTCTGGCTTGAAAGGAGGGCCCCAAAGCAGTCCTGGCAGAGATACCTGGGGACCAGCCATATATTTCAGCTGCTGGAGCAGGAAGGAAGTGATGGATCCCTGAAATGAAACAAGAACAGCAGTGGAAAGGTCTAAGGAGAGTAGCCAGAAGGACTCATGATCCCTGACAGTAGGGATAAGCTGTTGGGTAGTAAGCATAGAGACTAATCCCAAGGTGGAGTAAGGGGCATGCTGGGTGGAGGAGAGGGCACACCATGTGAGGGCTGGGTGCCCTCCTGGCACCTCTTGAGAATGGATATGTTATTGTGTCTATATCAGACACTGAGAGTCTAAAAATGGCTCCCCGGTTGGAAAAGCATTAAGGGAGGTGATGTTCTGAACTAATCTGAGTTGAGTTAAGGCTGCTGAGAGCTGGGTTAAACCAGCCGTGGATTTGGATTCACATGAGAGATATAGAAATCGTGTTTGAAAAGCTGGCCTTTGAAGCAGGTTCAGATTAACCCAGATTTACAGCATCAAGTCTTTCTATCCAATCCTAGATTGTACGTGGCTCTGCCAATGCACTTGGGTCCTGATATGCAGAATTCCTGCTGTTCTAGTCTGGGACATGACACCACTCTATCTTACCCAGTCCTCACCTGCTTTTCCAGCCCCGTGTCTCTCTGAGCTGTGACGGAGAATGCAGAATCAGTGTGTTTTTCCCTTTCGCTATGTTGCATCTTTTTTGGAACCTGGAAAAGTTACAGAATGAAGGGAAAGGGGAACAAGAAAACAACCAAATCAAAACCCTGGATATCACTCACTTGCTCTATAGGTTTTTAATGGTAGAAAGGGGGGAAAGGGGAGAGAACATGAAAATCAAATGTAAAAAATTGAAGAAACACGTTTTTATACTGCTGAACTCATCCTGTTTGTTATCAAGGCCAGCTTTCTGCCAAATCCTCAGTGGCATAGCTCATATATGAGCCAACAGTGCCACCTCTACCACCTGCCCTCAGGCAACAACACCTGAAATCTTCTTGAAAAGGAAGTTTTTAAGTGGTGAGAGCAGAGTCCCTAGACCTCAGGGGACCCCCACAGAAAATAAGTTGCTGGGCACACGGAGTCAGTGTCCCACTGAAAGGGAGTTGCCTCTTCACACATCTCCACCCCCCCACACCCATCTTCCCTTCCCCTTGTGCCTGCAGTGAAAAACCAACCTGCAGCACTGCTTCGGGTTAAAGCGTGAGTCACATCCCCTGGTCGTCTTAGCAACTTGGTCCCCACAGTGATCCCTGTTGTGGAGCAACCCAGCTCTGGAGCTGTCTCTGTCACTGCTAATAAATCCTCTTGAGGACAGGCAGGACTGTGCAGCAGTCTCTCAGCACCCTTTGAGGCTCATGTTCCCCTCAGAGGACCCAGGCTACATGCCTTGTTTGCTGCTGTCTGTAGTTTCCTTGAGATGGGGGTCTGAGAGAGGCCTTGGGTAGGCTGGTAAAATGCCAAGGGCTGAAACTCAGCAGAGACTGTCTCTCATCAGCAGACTGGGCTCTGCAGGGAGGCTAGGCGGCTGACTTGTGAATTCCCTTCCCAGCTGAGCAAAAGAGGTGGATTAGTCATTCATTCCCCTCAGTGCTGAGCAGGCTGCGAGCTCCCGCACGCTGCTGCTGCTGTACTGGCTCCACTTTAGCATGATGGGGAAATCCCAGTTCTGTGGCTTTTAAAGAGCTGAAAGCCAGTGTGAGCTTTTTTGGGTGAAGCAGTTCTATCCTCGTGAGCAGGAAAAGGGTGGGAGTTTCTGAGATCTCTATCCCCAAGCCTGGTCTGGGCTGAAGTTAACCCATATGAGCCTGTTGGGTGCTTGTCCCAAGATTCCTGGGCTCCTGATGCTCTCTCCCAAGTGCAGAGTAGGATTCTCTGTGGCTTGGACAACTCAGATGACCTTGCCCTCTCTCTTTTGGCCTTGGGCCATGCCAAGGCAACACATCTGGGCAGCCCCGAGGCAGGGTGCAGCCCGGCAAATGTTGGAGAGACGGTGAGGAAAGGAAGGTGAGGCTAGACAGGAAGGAGGCAAAGTGAGAGGGAAACATGAGAGGGGCAAACAATGGGAGGGTGGAGGCAGCCTGGACAGGCTGTGCTCCTTGCTCCAATGTGCAGTGCTGGCTGGAGCCACGTGCTGCCAGGTGGAAGTACCTGCGCTGGGCACAAGTGCCCGCTGCCTGGTGGAGGCTGTGTGTGCCATGTGGGGAGGGTGTGAGGGGTCCCCACACCCTGCCACAATCCCTCCCATAAAACCCACATACCCACTCCCTGCCCCCACAACATCCCCACATATACACCCCAACATACCCTATTGCCCCCCACACACATACCCCCACCACACCCCACCGTAACATGATCCCTAGCCCCCCACACAACCCCCACCATACACACACACAAAATATATAAGACTAAGACTTTATTTTTCAGTTATGCAATCAACTCTCTATTCACTATATAAACACAAATCATGACAAAAATATTTTTCGCAATAAGTTTAAAATATGTTATAGTAGGTGTTTGACTTTTACTGTATGATTTCATGGTTTTTTTTGGTTCCAAGATGGCAAGCCCCCTTCCAAAAGGCGTGTATTTCCAGGGGGCAAGGGAAGGGACTTGCATTAGCAAAGGCCAGGTGTTAGGAGCAGGATTTCTGGTCCCAAGATGGAAACCAGTGTGTGGGGCAACTATCAAGGGGCAGGGATACCCAGACAACACTTGCCAGCTCACCAAAACTCGTTAAGTGGCCCTCCAGCCAAAATAATTGCCCGTTGCTGTGCTAAGGGGAACAGGGAAGGGTGTGGCAGGTGGAGTATAATGGGGAGGGTGGGTCTTTGCTCTTCTCGTACCATTCAGCTCTACCCTTGATTTTTGTGTAATGTTACATGAAACAAATATCACCTGATGGTAGTGTAAGGAACAGCCTGCTCATCAGCTCATTCAGAATACACCAGAGGGTCTGTTTTTACTGCTTCTCAGCCACCATCTTGTGTTCACAGATCACGGCCAACTGTTTATTTTTTTATTTTTTGGAGGCACATCTTTGCTACAGGCCCAGTCCAGGCTTGGACTCAGGTTTTAGCCTAAATCCCACTACCATCCATATGGAAAACCTCTGATCCAGGTCTGAAGGTGCTTTAACAGAATGCCTGACCCAAATACGGGGGAGGGAGGAGTGAGTTTGCAGCTGGACTCCCCTTTCTCTCAGGTTAGAAACTATCCCTTTTACTGTGAGGGTAAAGGCTAAGCTACTGGAATGCTGATAGTCCTGTGAATTCCCATAGATCCCCCCAAAGGACAGAGATCTCCTCCTATAACTGACACAGTCAATCTGGGAAAGAATCCTAGAGTTCCTGCCTCAAGAGACCAGAGAATACGCCTCCAGACATGAGCAAGTGCAGAACGAGTGAGGACACAGTGAAGTGGGGAAGACTTTGCAGGTGGCATTTTAATCTGTGTAAACAGATTCAGTTGTGATCACTTAGGTTAACTCTGCAATGTAAATATAGGGGCTGATGTCCGCACTCTGTGATTGCTTCTAGGTCTGGTCCTCATTTTTGCCTCTCTGTAAGGTGCCAGAGGACAGTGCATTGACCCTATGGGAGAGAAGAGGTTCTGGTTTTAAGGAGCAGGCCATGGTCACTGAAATGACTCTTCAGTCCCTGCTGGGGCTGATCACCACTTACGCCAAATCCCATCACAGCTAGGCCAGTATGTCCAGCAGCATTACAGCTCAGCCATTACCTACTAGAAAACGAGCACTCCAGTGCCCTTTGAGGGACTAACTTTCAAAAGCAGATGATAACAGGGATGGAGAAACCATGTAATAAGTTTTAGAGCATGGGTTGTTTTCTACAAGTACCACCATGTCCCATTTACACAGCAAGCCATGCTGTACTGTGCGGCATGCTCCCTGACCATCTGAAAATAGACACAAGGAGGGCTTCTTCCTAAAGCCTATAATCTGCCTCAAAGGCCAGATTAGTGAGCAAAGCCCTCCTCAGGTCTTGAAAACTCTCTGGAAGGATAATCATGTCACTTGGGACCTCTGGGCACCTCTATAGAGCAGCTGTGGGCTAGCCTTGACCTCTGTCACCACATTATAAAACTATTACTTGGTGGGGGAAGGCTTTGAAGGTCACCTTCACTATGAGTCAAGTGGTCCTGGTGCTTCCCAACCAGCCATTCTGTCAATTCAGGCCACAGGCTCCTCTGTTGTCTGCTCCCACTGCCTCTGGTCCACTCAAAGGACCTGCCATCCAGACTCAAGACATTTTTTCCCTGTTCCTATGCCTCATAAGGCTGTGATAGGACAACATTACTAGTCTCATTGCCTGCTCATTTCTGCACTGTACCTGTTAAACCTCTGCATTTCCCCCTGACCCAGACAAGGCATTTTAAGCCTACAGATGGCACAGTAACTACTTGTGTGATGTGATTGCCTTCCCTAGTTGTATGGCATTATTTCTTATTCCTAAGTGAAAGGATGAAACTTTTTCTTAAGCAAGAAAGGTGACAAACAGCAGCTTCCAGGCTGGAAGTTTCCAGAAAAATTAATTTGCATGGTAGAATTCACATGTATTTGGGAAATCCTTGAGAACTGGTGTGTTTGAGCAGCATTTCTACAAATGGGAAGGGATCCCAAGCCTAGAGGTTTCTGATAGGCAGAGTATGTGTCTAAATCAACACCTCTCTTACTTGCCCTTGCTCAAACGATTAGAGAAGCAGAGCACAATCTGACTGGGCTGAAGAGAAGAGGGAATATTATTTGGACTAAACAATGGCCAAAACACTCAGGGGATAATTTCCCTTGGCTAACAGGGTGTAAATTCCCACCTCAGCACCCTGCCAAGAAACCTTGGCCTCCTTCCCAGAGATTGTCTCTGGTATTGTGACACAACTCGTCATGGAATCACACACCCTCTTCTGTCTCAGTTTCTTTTGGCTGTGTCGGTGGACCCCCATAGGACCAATTCCTTTCTCCTTAGTTACAGAGGCTGCTGGCCGGAGACCAGGAAACCACCCTCTGAGGTCTGTTTGACCTTCCTACCCTGGAAGTTTTTAATGTACACTAAACTCAGAAACTAAGTCAATCAGAAAGCCCATTAGGGCAGGCATAAAGCAGTGCTGGTTGCCCAAGTACAAATATTCTCTCTCTCCCTCTCCCTCATCCCACCCCTACCCCACTTCTGCCCCCACAACGTGCTCTCTCACAGCCACATATTGGTGTGTTTAGATTAACTGTAGCATCAACACATTCCCTTAATGCCATGGAATAAACAGAGCAATGACTTATGGACAGGTGGCTTTATTTCAAGTACAGAAGATCCCCTAAGCCAGAGGACGTAAAATGAGAGCAAGTTAAGGGAGAGTCTCCACTGGGCCATGCTAAGCCCATTACTCATAACTCATGGCTAATCGGCGGATATTCCTGGGCTTTTTGGATTAGGCCTCCACGCTGCATCAAGAGCATGTGCTGGGATTTACTAGACATTTTACAAGATACAAAGAGGAAAAAAAGAAGCCTTTGCTCTTTATGGGGAGGCTTTTATGCTCTGCCGTTAACACACCAAATTTTTACTGCCTACAGTCTTAAACCCCATGAATCTCCACTAAAGCTGAGGTGGAAGTGGAGAGGTGTGATCATCGCTAAGGCAGCGAGCAGCAAAATGACATTAAGCTTGGATGCAAAGGCAGGAGCAGCTGTGATGGGGCCCATGCAGTGTTGCAGACTCAGGGGACACTGGACCAGAGCAGGATTTTATCTGTGCTCAGTATACAATCTCATCTAAACACTGGATAGGAACTTTGGAGCTTTTCAGACAAACTGTATTAGTACAAAATGAGGGCTTCACTGCTAAACAGTAAAATGAAAACATTTAGGGTGTCTATACATCCCTAACTCTACTTTCTGGCATATGCATCACTGGGGGGCTGTCTTCATTTCCATGATCATATATCATTTCCTACATATAATGCAATATGTATACTTTCCCACGACCTTAATGTATGTGTATCATGTACATTATAGCATGTGGATCAGACGATATCATATCACAGAGTTTTTCATTTTTTTAGAATTATGTTGATTCCATCGCTATAATGGCCCAGTGTATTATGATCAATAGACTTATATAACAAATTTTCCTCTCTCTACAGAATACATTTCAATACATTTCCTTTTCAGCCAACCACAGAAACTTGCTCAGGTGCAATTCAATGGATGAAGCATTTAGCTCCCAGGCTAATCTAGTATGCACATGTACTCTATCAGTGAGCATACATTATACAGTCTACTTTGAGATATGGTATGTGATCACAGAATCAAAGGTTGTGATATAATGAAACATGTTCGTGAGAGGGTAGGATAGACACTGTACATGCAACATTGACTTTGGAACTTGCTTACTTGCAGTGCCTGTGTTCTGTGCTCCACCAATATAGGTTTTTGTATATGAAATTTTCAAGGGTCCTCTTATGAAAGAAAGAAAGAAAGAAAGACTAGACTTTTAGAAATGTTTGTTCTGGGGAAGGTGATAAATGGGGGGCCGTAAAGACCCTACAGTTTGGCCCAAAGGTCTGGGCCTCAAGGACAAAACCTAGGCTCATGGCCTGCAAGGCCTGCCCATACTCTAGACAAAAACAAAAAACAAAAAACAAACAAACAAACAAAATCAACAAAAAAAAAGCAAGTGACAAAGAAATATATACAGTTATACAGTGGGGATGCCCAGGGGAACCTCAGGACATCGGGGTCGGTCTTATGGGCAAAGTCTGAGGTCTCAGCTTGTTGGACCTACCCCCGCACCCTGAGCAGATGGTGGCATCACAGTGCAAGGAACAGGCGTCCCCCCTTGACTTGGCACAGGACCCCCTCAACAGCCCAGCATTCTTCAAAGGTGGGCACCATCTGCTGGAGAACCGCATGTTTGAATTCAAGTGAGAGGCAGGCCCGCACCAGCAGGAGGAAAAGCTGCAGGGCATTGTTCATTCTGGTCCTGGCGAGATGGTTTTGGTGGCTCTTCAGGGTGGCCATCATGGCCTGGTCCACCAGGAAGTTGGCCAGGTCAACTGAGTCCCGCTCAGCTTCCCGGTCGAGGAAAGAGCTGATGTATGTGTGTGCTTTGAAAAGTCCCAGCCCAGCACCTGAATCAGTGCTCCAAGGGTGGTAAAGAGTGGCTGCAGTCAAGAAAGGCATGAAAAATATTCTCTTCTACCACTCCCAGGGAGAAGGGGCATGCTGCTGAGGCCACTGGGTACAGAGTGCACACAAAGGTGCCAGTGGCTAGGATGCTGTGCACCAATCTCCACTGGAGGTCTCTGGTCTTCTTGGCGGTGGGCACACTGGGGTTGCTGGCAACACCAGGCACCGCTGACACACAGTGTCAGGGCAGCCAGCTGGAACCTGGGCATGCCAGGTGTACACCACCCATGTGTAGAGTCTCCTCCAGGGCAGTGTGCCAAAGGGGCAGCCCGTGTTGCTTCTGGGTGGCACGGGGAGCCTCAGGAGTGTGTTAGGCTGGTTGTCCAGCTCACTGGCCAGTGCTGGAATGACCAGTAGTGGCGGAAAGATGTCGCCTGTGGTGTCCACAGTGGGGAGGGCCCAGTGGTCCTGGAAGTAGCCTTCCAGGGAGGCTACCACCTCTGTTGGGAGTGCGGCCCTAAAGGCCCACAGAAGCCTACCTGTGGTGTGGATGGAGTACAAGGCCAGCCGGGTGACCAGGGCCTCAGCCAACAGCCAGCCTGACTGAGCGGGGTCTAGAAGGTGTCCCGGGTGGGTGGTGCGAGCCTTGATGAAGACAGTCATAAGGCTGGCGGAGGCCAGACTTGGTACGACATGCTGCAGGACCAGATTGTAGACCAGGGGCTACTGAAGCAGCTGTGGGAACTGCAGGTGCCTGGCCTGGGGACAAAGGTGGAAGGCAGCCTGCTAGGCCTGCACCATGCTGTGGTAGAATTGGGGCAGGACCACCCTGTTCAGGAAGGTGAGGTCCAGCGTGAACACTTCCTGGTCAAAGTCAAGGCCCCCAAGTCGGTGCAGGAATTGGCATACCAGCTGCCAGCACAGGAGGTGGCCCTCAGCATACAGGAGCTGCTGGAGGGCTTGCAGGTGGTAGGTGGCCACCATGCTGACCAGGTCAATCAGGCCCTGGCCCCCCTTGGTGGTGGGGAGGTAAAGGGAGACTTGTACAAGTCAGCAACATCTGTCCCAAAAGAAGTCCACTAGGAGCTACTGCAGCCTCTCAAGCAGCTCTGGCCAGGGGTCCAGCACAGCGCAGTGGTGCCGCAGGGTCACCACCACCAGGTTGTTGGTGGTGAGGACCTGGCCACAGTAGGAAAGGGTGGGCAAGTGCCAGTGCCAGCACTGTAGGCAGGCCTCCACACCCTCTGTCAGGTCCTCTCAGTTGTGGGCCAGAAAGGCCAGCAGCTCCAGGAACACTTCCAGGGTTTTGAGGCCTTTCCAGTGTCAGGTGAGGCCTGCCGGCAAAACCAGGGCGGGGGGCGTGTGCCGGCCCACGTCCCAAGCAGGAGGCAAGCTCGTAGGTGTGCTGGCAGTCCACCAGGGCCTGCACATCCTCCTGGTTGCCCAGAAAGACTGTCACATCATCTGCATATGTCACCAGCTGGATCGAGGGGCCAGTGGTCAGGCTCAGTGCTGGTGGCAGGGCTAAGCTGGTCAGATGACATCACAGAGAGTGCAGCAGTGGTTCAGTGCCCAACAGGGGGAAGCCCTGGCGGATGCCTAGAAGCACGGGGAATGGGGCGCACAACACACCGTTCACCTTCAGGAGGCTGGAGGCGTCGCGATACAGGACCCAGAGTGCCAGGTTGAAAAGGGTCCTGAAGCCAAAAGCCTGAAGGGTGCTGGGCAGGTACTGGTGGTCGACCTGATCGAAGGCCTTCTCCTGGTCCAGAGAGGCCAGGCCAATGTCCAGGCCAAAATGCTCCACAGCCATGAGCAGGTTGCATAGCAGAAACAGGTAGTCCTGAATGGTCCTGCCCAGCACACAGTAGCTCTGCTTGGGCCTGATGACAGAGGCCATGACAGTGCAGAGATGGTTCACCAGTGCCTTCACCAAGATCTTATAGTCAGCACACAGAAGGGAGACCAGCCATCAATTCTTAAAGCACCTGAGGTCCCCCTTCTTGGGCAGCAAGGTGAGCACTGCCCAGCGGCAGCTGGTCAGCAGGATCCCATCAGTGAGGCTGTCATGGAAGACACAGAGGAGGCTTGGCCCAAGGAGGGGCCAGAAGGCTTTGTAAAACTCTATGGGCAGTTCATCAGGGCCTGGGGCCCTCCCCGAGGCAAGCCCCCTCACAGCAGCCTCTAACTCTGCCAGAGAGAGCTCACGCTTCAGGGCCTCGGCCTGCAAAGTGCAGAGGTGTGGCAGGTCCTTATGCATCCACTGAGCAGCCTCTGGACAGGTGGGGTCCTCCACAAACAAATCCCAGTAGAAGGCGATGGTCTGCTCCCGCACTTCATCTAGGTCCATAAGCAGCTGTCCCTCCAGGGTCCTGAGATGGTCCAAGGTCTTTGCCACAGCCTGCCATCTCTCCAGGCCAAAGAAGAAGCCTATCAGGGCATCGGCTTCTTCTAGCTCCTGGCAGCGGGCACATACCCTCGCACCATGGGCCATGCCCTTAGCCAGCTTCTGCAGGCATTTCTCAAGGAGCAATGCATTCCTGCCAGAGCAGAGCAGGGCTGCCTCGAGCTCTGCCACATCCTCCTCTAGCTGCTGGGTGTGGGGATGGATCTCACTTGCCACCAGCTGGGAATACTGCTGTGCAGTAATGGCAGATGGTGCTGGGCGATGTAGAGGTGGCTGAGGTGGGCCATGGCAATCCCACTGCCACTCATCTTTGCCCAGGTCTATTGGCACATGTCGGTATGAAGGACCCATCAGGCATCGATGAGATCTGCCACCACCAGCACGGCCCACAGCTTGTGGTCCAAAGGCAGGTGCGGCTCTGGCCCCATCCTGTCTAGCTGCACATCGATGGTGAAACTGAAGTCCCCACCCACAAGGAGCAGCTCATCGCTCTCAGTACCATCACACAGTAGGTCGCCAGAGTCTCTAAAAAGGCTACCCTCTCCCTCCCCTCAGTGAGCGCATAGACATTTACAAGGAGCAGGCTCTGGTGTGTCAGGGTGATCTGAATGGTCAGCAGCCAGCCGGGGATGACCTCTTGCACTACCACCAAGTCATAGTGCAGCTGCGGTGACAGGAGAGTTGCCACCCCAGCATTGAGGTTGGTACTGTGGCTCAGAAACAGGTGGCCTCTCCAGGCAACATGGGCAACACTCTGGGTTGTGTACAAGTCTGGCTTGACTGTACACATCACTGTGCATCTCCTGGAGGAAGGCGATCACCAGCTGCTTCTGCTGCAAACCCTCCAGGATGGTCATCTGCTTCACTGGGTCCCTGCAGCTATTGGTGTTCAGCGAGGCAATTGTGGTAGCAGCCATGAGCAGGAGAATAGAGAGGAAGGATAGGCAGGGTATGGGTGGAAGAGCAGGTGATAGAACAGAGCAAGGCCAGAGAGACAGGGGAAGGTCTATTGTGCCCTATTCCTCTCTGTGGACCTGTCCTGGCCCCACACCTTCCTCACCTGGGTCACCAGCTTCTCAAGATGGAAGGCATGTTGATGCGTGCTTGGGTCCCAGCATGTGAACCTCATTACATCACTGGTGGCAAGGGCAAACTGCACAAAGTCCAGGCACCACTGATGGATACTCTCCGCTATGTTCCTCTGGCCCTTGGTCTGCTCCAAGAGGTCAAGGAGGCCTCCATAGCTGGGGGCCACCCAGGGTGAGTTGTCCAGCAGCAGCTGGATGTTCCTGACCAACAACCAGCGGGGCCTCACCCTTGGAGGGGGCATGCCAGTGAGGTTGGTGAACATGCCCTTGAAGGCCATACCCCCTAGCAGACCCCCCCCCAGCATCTGGGTCGAGGACCATCTATGGGAGATTGATCCTCATCCACTTCAAGGGAAAAATGTCGTCCTGCTCCTTGGGCCACTTGTGGCACTCAGAGGGCAGGCACTCCATCTCAGCATCAGCCTCAGTGGGCAGGGAACAGGTGCTGCCAGGCAGCATGAAAACCCAGGAGGATGCCAAGGGCTGGACCAAGGGTAAGGCGGCCATGGCCGGTGAGAAGGTGGCACAGCTAAGCAGCCCCAGCTTGCATGCTACTGGCCTCACTATCACTGACCTTCTGGGGTTGGAGGCTAAGCTGCAGCCTCCGCTTGGCCACTGCTGTCACTGCTGAGGGCAAGGTTGTAGGCAGCCTGGCGGATCTTGGTGGTGGCACCTTGCTACTGGGGCTGGGCTCCCTGGGAAGGCAGCTCTGCCTGCTGCCCCCAGCCTGCCCTTCCTGCCACCCTTCACCAAGCTCCCACCATATCCCGGCTCTGTCACCTTGCACCAAGCCAGAATTTTGGGTGAGCAGACATACGCTGCCCTGCAATAGCCCACCGGGTCCCCTGCTACCAACAGCCACTGAGGCCCTGTGCCCCTCATGCATGCAGCCCCCCATACACTCCCCCCCTCACACTGCTACTCCCTACACCCCCTCCTCCCCACACCACATGCACACACCCCATACACACAGTTCTAGTGACTCTCTGGGGTACCAGGGGGAAGGTACCAGGGTGACAGGGGAGTGGGCAAAATACAGATTTTCCTAGGGTACCATTGTCCCTAAGGCTGGCTCCATTATCAGTGACTCTTCAAGGTCAATATTTCAGGCACATGTCACTCTAATGAAGGTGGCATCATTGCAAAGCCACAGGAGCCCCCACTGTGCAGTTCCATTATCCTCAGCAGGTGGTCGGTATTGCAGTCAAGCAAAGAGGCCAGCTGGTCACTCCATGTAATTCCTGGCCGGGTTTCTCCCCTGGTGTAAGCTGAGCTCATCTTTATCGCCTTTGGTGCTCTAAGCCATTGGTTCAGAGGCCAGGGCACTGAATACTGTACTTTTTGGAGCTTATCAGGTTGCTGTCATTTTGGATAGCAAGGATTCAATGGATTGGATGCATATAGGCTCTGCCAATTCAGGACAGCCAAGGACTGGGACCTGAACTGTAGACTTTCAGTCTTGAAAATAAAAAAGATATGAAGCTCTGGACACCGTTTCTTACAGGTGGTTTCTGAGAGCAGAATCTGGCCATGACATAGTGATGAGTACAAGAGCTGTTGCTGCCACATGCAGCTTTTCAGGGTTTGGGAACCCCCTCCTCATTCCTTTCATTCATTTCATGGAAATAAGAGATGTTTTCTAAGGAAAAAGAAAAGCTAGCCCTTCAGTTCTTACATTCCCATTTAATAAAGTATAACCAGTCACTAAGGTATATTGAGATAGTCAACTACTTTAGCACCAATGGCTAAGGAACTAGGCAAGGGGATGAAACTTAGAATATATATTTATGTGCTACAATTGGAACCAGGTGATCTGTCGTTCAGACGCTCATTTAGAAATCAGGTACTAGGCCTGTGCAAAGCAGCTAGTATTCACTTTGGATTTGGATTTGGTCGATTCAGGGGGCAGCGATTAGATTCGGTGATTCAAATCACTGTCCCAAATTGATTTGGCCAAATATGATTCGGAGATTTTGCTGCTGCTAAATCTCTGAATCAGCTAGGCCCATCCCCCACCTGCTGTCCTACCCACCAGTGGCTGCCCTGCCCACCCCAGCTCCCGGGACTTAGGGAAAAAAAGCCCCAGCTCACCAGATGCTGCCAGGCAGGGGGGAGATCCCCACTGCCCCATGCTGTGTTGGGGGCTCTGCACAAGCCCCCGTCCCCCACATTCCCCTAGGCCCCCCATGGTTGCCCTGCCCACCACAGATCTGGCCCTTTAAAAAAAAAATGAGAAAACTCCCGGACTCACCCTTCCTGCTGGGTGGGTGAGCAAACCCCACTTCCCCCACTGCCCTGCACCGTGGGGGGCTCTCCTACATACCAGTTCTGAGTCCAGCTGTAGCTCCCTGCTGCAGCCACTGGGGACTGTCCAAATCTCCAAATCTTTGAAGCTCTCTGAATCTTTTTCGGAGAGCTTCGAATCGATTCAGACTTTTTCACTGGTCCCCTGATTCAATTCGGATTCAGAGATTTGGCCACCGAATCGAGACAAATCTCTTCAGAATCGCATCACCACCCGAAGCTTCGCACACCCCTCTCAGGCACCACTTTGGCTCAGAGTGTTTACTGAACAACACATGGGAGCAGGAGTGAAAACGAACTATGAAAATACCCTGATTGGAAGTATGGAGCAATTAGGATTCCCGTTAGATGATTAAACCCTGGAAAAGTGGAGGACAACTGGACAAGGTTTAGACAGAGCTCAGTCAATATTTGCAAATAATGGGGGCCATCCAAAAGAAAAGCAGTCAAAGGCAGCTTTATTTCTGACAATAGCTGGTTCTGAAGCACTTGATGTTTTCTAACCGTTCTCTAGGATCTCCGGCAGAGGAGGCCGATGAGCACAAGTGCCGGATTTATCGCACTCTATGGAAGACGAAACCAGAGGGAGGTGTGAGAAGAGAAGCTAAGAGCACTGAATTCTGGCCTGCAGTTCTGCTGGGGAGCACTTTGGCCTCCACAAATGTGATCTGCAAACAGTTGTATTTGCAGTGTGATCTGCAAATAGTTTCATAATTATTTTTATTTGGCCTCCCTTTGTCTACAGGAAACAGTGGATATTGCAGCCTATAAATACCAGGTGCTCCCACACTGGGAGTTAAACCCAGGCCACCTGGGTAAAAACCAGGAAGCCTCACTGCTAGGCCATGTGGGAGCTGCAAATTTATGAGTTGGACACCTAGAAACCCTTTTCATATCAGGGGAAGATGGCAGTCTAGACGTGGCAGCAGTCCAAAGACTGCTCTCTGCCTTGCTCCCCATGACATTATCTTTAATTTTATCTGGGGAGCTTGTTGCCAGGTTAATACTGCCATTTTGTATCAGTTTTGTTGCAGGTGTGGCTGACTGCCTGAGGAAAGAGTGCTGCTCTGAGAGAACTTGAATAGATGGAGAAAGCCCCAAGGATGACAGAGTTGGAGAGATAGTATAGACCTAGGAAGGACAGGATAGAGAGGAAGACATAGTCCCGAGGAGGGCAGAATGACGTCCAAGGAGGGAGAAAGGAAACCGGAGTGGCACAGTAAAGACGGTTTATTTGGAGCTGAGCTGTCTTCTGTGCTGCTTGGGATGGCAGCACTCTGACCCCTCTCCCTCTTTGAACTGGAAAACATCTCTCTTTTCTGGGAGATGACCAAAAAAGAGCTCTCTGAGGTGGAGGTGCTATGGATCACCGGGAAAGCTGGGGACTGAGAAGAGCCAAAATCTGAAAGGTGATTACACCTATCGAATCTACTCTACTAGACCTGGAATACCTGACATGAACTGCTCTTAGCCAGCACGTTTAACCAGTTTACTGTCGAGTATAAGTTGAGATATGTAGGACTAAACCTTATTTCACCTTTTTAAACCTAAATGGCACTTAGCTGTATAATTTCACTTTTTGCCACTTGGTAGATCTTGGATCACCCTCCACTTCTTAGCATTCTCAGAAGGCTGCACTCTATATAGGCTATATAGGCTCTGGGAAAACATAGGATCACTCATGCATGCACATAACAGTGAGTAAATCCCAAAACATTATTCAAAGAAAAGCCACAACTAACAAATGAAAGTGGATTGCCTTCCTATCCTCTAGTTCAGCAGTATAGTGGTTAGGGCACTTATTTATGGAGTAGGAAACTGAGGTGGTTCAGTGAGTTGGAGGACACCCTGCTTTCTTGCCTGGGCCCCCGAAAGAGGCAGGAGTGCTCATACTGCTTTTTGGCTGTTTTATCAGGTGACTATGGAGCATAGGATGCAGAGAAATGATCGGGACAGCAATCCCAAGACGACATCCCTCCCATCTCAATGAATACCCTCACTCTAGCTGGCAAGCCTTCTCCTCTCCTGGCTTCGCAGTGGGCCAGCCTCCAATGGAGATGTGGAGAGTAGGGCTGTGCAAAATTTCCCCGGCTGTTTCATTTCAATGCTGTTTTGACCTGTTTCGAGTTTGAAACAGTGAAATCGAACCGAAATGAAGGGCTCCAAAACAGCCTTGAAACAAAACGAGGGCAGTCGAAACGTTTTGAAAGTTTTTGAAATGTCTCAAATTTCAAAACTGAAGTTAGACTTGCCTTCAGGGCAAAAGAAAGTAAGGGGAGGGAGGGGGAAGAGGGGGGAAGGACTGCTCTCATATTGACTGTGCAGCTGGCCAGCGACTGTCATCCTTCCCTGAGGTCCCCTCCGACCCCAGTGCTCTGGGGGAGGGATGGAAAAACTGCATAAAAGGCAGCATTGTTTGACCTGGCCTGCTTTCTGTCACCCATGTCATGAGTTTTAACCTCAGCACGTGCCTGCAGTTTTAACCCTGCTGTACCTTCACACATACGTGACACGAGTTTTGTTTGTCATCAGCTTGAGGTGCAGTTTCCCAGGAACCGTTGCATCTATCTCCTTGAAATTTGGCAGACCTTGTGGACTCAGAAGAGGCTACCACCCCTGCAGTTTTCACCCAGCTGTGCCTTAACATAAACACGTGACATGAGTTTTGCTTTCAAGATTTTGAAGTGCAGTTTCCCAGAAGCCCCTGCACCTATCTCCTTGAAGCTTGGCAGACGTAATGGCCTTAGAAGAGGCTACCATGCCTTCATGTTTCATCTAAATCAGGCAAGAACTGACAAAGTC
This sequence comes from Crocodylus porosus, assembly GCF_001723895.1. Taxonomy (NCBI): domain Eukaryota; kingdom Metazoa; phylum Chordata; order Crocodylia; family Crocodylidae; genus Crocodylus; species Crocodylus porosus. Next base: position 6,100,099 of record NW_017728940.1, on the reverse strand, counting down.
ATAGGCAGTTTCAAGGCTCCCCATTATAGCCTATGGGCGAAATGTCGAAATAGCGTCAAAACAGTGAAACTGTGTCGACGAAACGAAACGGAACAGTGCTTTTGAAATGAAACAAAACTTGAAATGAAACACTGTCCCATCGAAATGTCAAAATGGAAGTCGAAATGAAATGGTGCTGTTTTGCACAGCCCCAGTGGAGAGTGCTTTGTGCAATGCCAGGCCTGTGGCCTGTTGGCCTGTGACCTGGGTCTTCCATGCCCTGGGCAAGTGATTTAACCAAAAGGCTATTGGGCTGAAAGGTGCCACTTCCTTCACTCTACCTCTGGCAGTTATGTAGGGACGTGGACATTCCTCTTCCACTACTGGTGGATACAGAAGCCAAAATGTGTGTGAGTGCTAAAAATGTAGGTTTCAGAGCTATGCAAGTGCTACTTAGACCCATGAAGGTGAAATGGGGCTTAACCCATCCTCTGTATTATCCCTAATTCAATGGGTTATCAGAAAACAGGGTCAAGATAATAAAGCGTCTATGAAAACAGATTTTGGAGTCAGACTCTGATCCATATTTAGACTATTACATTGCTGAACAGCACAGACACATTGTGGGTTGTCACCTACTGACTTTATGTTGAAAATAAGAAGGCCCGCATTGTTAGGAACTGCTGTCAGAGTCACTGGGAACTTGCTGATATATAAAGAGACAGAAGAGGCAAAACAAAAATCTCAATATGTTTTGGGCCTCAAGGAGCTGCCAGCATTTCATGAAAACAATGTTGTGCTATCTGCAACAGAAACAAGTATGACAAGCACAGTGGTGTCACAAGATATGGCCTCATGGTCACATGAGGTTGTCACTGTAGACAGACACATGTTAAGAAGGAATAGGCAACACATTCTTTAGATACCAAGGAGGGTGACAAAGTATAGTGAGGCAGCTGCTTTGACCTACAAAGGATCCGGAAGGCAACAGCAACAACAGGCAGAGACCTGCACCCCAGAAAATGGAGCAACCAGAACCACGGCATGACATCAGCAGTGTTGAAGTCTCAGATGAGATCCACAGGTCTGTATAACAACGCAGGGCATCTCACGGCCTTACTGAACCTTGCTAGTAGTTAGATCGTAAATTTGAAATTCTGCAAATTGTCTTTATTAATTGTTATCATCATTACGTTTGCCTGGAAAAAAAATGTAGAGAACGATACTGCTGAGAGGCTCTTATATTATCTGGAAGTTCATGTTACAAAATGCCAACCCGTTAAAACACAGACACAAAATGAAGCAAGCTCCTTGGCTCTGAATAATTACGAACAACCTACTCCAAAGAAAGATCTTACAGACTTCTTAGAGTTACTGGCTGTCTCTAATTTTGTCTAGACTACTTTTGATCTTGAGGGGCACTTGTACATTGGATGGTTGTCACAATGTACACATCACAAAAATGTCATTTGTGTGGCTTAATGGCATTACACATGTGCCAGTTTTGATGGTTTTAGATGAGTTTGCATCATTGCAAACTAAACTACATCCCAATGTAGTTAAGTTTGCAACACTGCAAATTGATGCAGCTGTCAGCTTGCCCCCCCAGCCCCAGGAGAAGTGGACAGTCTGTAGAAAAAAAGGATCTGGCCCCTCACTACTTCTGCCTTCAGCAGATGCCTGCTGAAAGGAGAAGTGGTGAGGGTCCTGATCCCTCCTGTACGCCTCTCTCACATCTGATGGGAGAGCTGCCAGTGGCTTGAGCAGCCCCTGAGTTATCTGCAGAGTACAGAATGGGTAGGATGCTACTGCCCAGAATGGGAGAAGCCTTCAGGTGCTACTGCCCAGAGCCCCGTTAATCCTTCCCTGGCCCTGCAGCTGCTACTAAATTCAGGGATTTGGATCCTTGCTCACCATATAAAACTACAGTGATTGTAGGACCAGGGAAGGGTCACCTTTGCTCTAGGTGTTGATACCTCCTTTTGCATCAGCATTCTGCCCGTGCTGTGTTCAGCATAGGCAGAGGCTCAACCACCCTGCCTCCATTCCAGTGCTTCAGAGGGATTGGGGGAGCCAGAAATCAGAGTGGAATAAATGAAGGGGTGGGGCTTAACTTGTGGCACACCTACCAAAAAGGTTGGCCACCGCTGCTCTACAGACTACTTGGGCGAGATTCTATTCCATTTATTGAGTGTTCAGGCACCAAATATCGTATGCTACCTCGTTCAATTTCCTGAAAATCTATTTAAACAGGGGAGACCAAGATGTAGCCTGCAGGCCAGATCCACCCTGTACAGTCATGTCATCCATCCCATTGAACTCCCCAGGGGTCCAGAAATTTCATGATGTGTTGAGCTGTGGAAGCATTAATTGCCAAAGCTCCAATAAACATGGCAACTACTGCTGCTACTGCTTATCCTGCCTCCAAATTTCCACAGCTATGGGCCAGATCTGGAGTATGCAGCCACATCATCTGGCCTATGAGGCTGCTCACAGGGCTAGAAATGTATCTGTGGAAGGGAAGTGGCTGGTGCAGATCCAAGATTTGGAGCAATTAACACTGAACTTACAGAATTCCAGAATTCTCCTCTAAGAGCACAGGCTGCTTTTGCTAGTCCAAAAAGGAAAAGTATGTTATTCTTCATACTATGGCACGACACTGAGCAGTTCTGACCCCACCCAGTAAAGGACAGTGTTGCCCACACTTCAGCCAACACATTGTAATATACTGAGCAACATGCAAAATGAAGAGTAAATGTATGAAAATATAAGCTCATTCTTGGCATGAACTCAGCAAGCAAGGAAATGAACCCACTGCATATGGAACCTGTTGCATACATACTCAGTGTCAGCCTGCATCTCAGCATAAGCTACAGCATCCAGCTTTCATATTCTTCATGCACTTTCCTTCTTGTGTTTTCAGTTGCTAAACACCCCTGTTCTGTATTTTTTTTCAAGATTTGTATTAACTAGAACCCCATTCTTCCTTCCATGAAACACTTTTCTCCATGTCCCTAACCTCTATCCTGAAAAGGCAATAAATACAGGTCCCTCCAGCTGTGCCCTGATTTCAGCTGACTTTCCATTTCAATCCACTGTCAAATGCAAAAGCAGTATCTCTGTCTTATCTCTGCACCCTCCTAGCACGACAGCTTAGGCTGTTCCAGGGCTGCATGCTAACATAGTTCAAAAAGCAGTCCCCACCCTCTCTTCTATATCCAGGGCATTACCCTAGTGCATTCAGCCACCCAGTTTAATCAAGCACAAAGATACATGAATTGACAGAGAAGAGTAAAACCAGGATAAACTTCTCAGGAGTGCCCAAGTGACTTAGGCGTCTAAGTTGTGTTTTCAAAGGTGGATGTGGATGTTAACGAAATACATTTTAGTAATTGGTGAGAACTAGGATATGTAGGTGGTAAAGGCAAAGTTGTTTTGATCAGTGTATAAAAAGGAGCCTGAGAACCCTTAAACTTTGTACTGGGCTTCAGGGTTATGCTCATGCCTGTATCATGTTTGCAAATGACCCAGCTAGCACCATGGACCAGCTGGTCCTGGCTGTTATTGTCTAGGCCAGGGTTAGGCAACCCCCAGCACGTGGCACGCAAAAGGCATTTTGCTTGGCACTTATACCTTGGGGAGGATGAAGAGGGAGCCACGAGGGGCTCAATCCTTGTTGCGGCAGTGCAGCCCTGGCCCCTTCCCCACCATCCACCTTGAGGCGTACATGCACTTGCCATCAGCAACAGCTGGGCAGGGGCTCTGCAGGCCCTGCTGCAGCTGCTTGTAACCTCCCTTCCACCTGCTGCGAGCAGCCTGGGCTCCGTGGTGAGCAGCAGGGGCCGGCCTAGAGCCCGAGCCAGACGTGGCAGGTAGCTGGGAGGCTGCAAGCAGCCGCATTGGGGTCTGTATAGCCCTGGCCCAGCTCATTGCTGGCGGTGGGTGCACACGCACTTCAGGGCAGACGGCGGGGAAGGGGCTGGGGCAGTACTGCTACAGCAAGGCTCAGGCCCCTCACAGCTCCCCTGCCATCTTCCCCTGTCATGCCAACATCTTACAAGTCAAGGTTGCAGGTGTTTTTGGCACTGCCCCAAAATGTTGCCGACCCCTTATCTAGACTCATTTGTAGACAATAAACCTGGCCAAGCTTTGTGTCCCTAAGAACTAAAGCCTGTGGTTTCTGTCTTGTAACAATGAGGTTGTTAGGGTTTCAGCACTGCAGACGGTATCCTGACAGCATGTGCACAGATCATCGTAACAGAAAGAGAGCCCTGACTGAAATACCTTAGCTCTGAACAAAATTAACAGTCAAATAAAAATACTGATGGAGTCTGCCTTAACAGCACTGATGACCCCTTGGATGCCACAGGGTGAAGTTCTGGACGACTGGAAAAGGACAAATACAATGCCCATCCTTAACAGGAGGAATAGTATGATCCAGAGAATTACAGACTTAGGTTTGACCTTGATACCTGGAAATATTACAGAGACTATAATAATATCAGGGACTGTTTCTAAGCACCTAAAGGATGGCAAGGTGATTGGGAACAGCCATTGCAAACTTGTGAAGTACAAATCACGCTTGACCCACCTCATTTTCTTATATGTCAAGGTGGTGGGCTTTGGGGAGAGAGCAGTGGATGTCTAGTCCCAGCATTTACAAGAAATCATGGTTCGTACCCCCAGTGGGGCAGAAACTATCCCACTGCTGTTTATCCATGTTATCCAATGAATATTAAATGCAAAGTAAAGGAAATCCAGGGTGGTATCCCTCTTGCTAAGCCACGCTCTTTCTGGCCTCAACATATTTCCCTTTTCTTGCTGCCTAGGAGGCCATGTTCAAGAGGAAGGCTGGAGAGGAGCCTGGGTAATGCCTGGTGCATGGTTAGGACACTTCAATAGGGGGTTCAAACTTTCTTGGGTTAGGGAACCTAAAGCCTGGCCCTCCTGCTCCTTGGAAAAGTGCCCCAGCCACTATGGTATTGAGCTAAAAAAGGGTAGGGTTCTTCCCTTCCCACACTTAGTGGGAGTTTTCTGCAACTAAACTTTTGGGATTTAAATGATTTGTGTGTATATCTGGGTGATTCTGTTCCACCCTGATGCTTAGTGGCCAGAGAGAAGCCTTGTAAGCATGCTCAGAAGGGAAGTGCAGAATGAAGATGAGCATAGTTATGCATATAGGATCCTAACGGCTAACGCTTGCACTTGCATGGTTACCTAAGTGCCACTGAGGCATGTAAAGGTGAAATATGAATTAAACCAGTCTATTGATTGTGTGGTTATCACTTTGTTAAACTAGAAACTGACTGGGATACTTGCCCCTCTAGACCCCAAGACTACTGATTTCTAGGCCCCTGCTCTCATCTCCAGAGGATGCTCTCCCAGTGCCCTGTCTGCTGTGGATTTTCATGGGTTGTCCAAAGGCTTCTTCCATAGTAACCAGTCACTCAGTGGAAATGCTCGCCTGGCATCCTTGCCCAGCCCATCTTACCATTGTCCTAGTCCTTGGGGTCCAAAGATGGCAGACATCCCTGAAGCAATAGGATGGACCCATCAGCAGAGTCTGTCAGGACTTGTTGCTGGAGACAAAAGATCATCTTCACTTAATGCCCTGAGTGGCGTTCATGCCTGTGTGTCTTTTTAGTCTCCTAAATGAAGCCGTAAAGGAGAATATATGAGGGATGGGAAGGAGATTGCCTCCAGCCTCTGCTCTCTGCCTCTTCCCCAGCCACGGTGATTGATGGCAGAAACGGTTAACGAAGGCTGAGTCAGCTCCCAGGTGACCTTCGCAGAATTCCTTCAGGTCCCCGAATCCCCCATCTGTTGCTCAGTGTCACTCAGGCTCAGCAGATTGATGGCAGCTCACGGTCAATTTCTCTGATGCACTTTTGCTGAGAGACACTCGTACATCTTCCTGGTGTCGTCTCTCCATATCTGAGGTCAGGCTTTCAACAGGCAAGAAATGTTCTGAAATAAATTACCAGCCACCCCCCGATGAGGATTGTGCTGGCATGGAGAGAGAAAAGGAGTGAGAGGGAGGGAGAGAAAGAGAGAGCAGCTTTAAGTGCGGACAAAGCCATGTGCACTGTCTTTCTGAAAGTGTTACAATGACTGGGTACAATGGCTGTCTTTGCGTGTCAAGAGTCCACTAAGCTTTCTCATCACTAGTTTTCAGTAGGCACGGGAAATTATCTTCAAGAGTATTTGCTAATCCATCTGAACATCGCTGGTTGCCAGTATCCTAATTGTGTACGAGGTCCTGTGTTCCTAGGTCTCACATAGAGAGGTTAGTGGAAAATCAGGTCCAAATACATTTGATGACATTACACTGCTGAGTTGCGTTCCTGAATACAGGACTCTCTATGGCCCAGCTGACAAGTCCCCAGCTAGCGTAAATCAGCAGAGCTTCCTGAAGACGAAGCATCCTTAGCAGTTTCCACCAGCTGGGAATCCGGCCCTCTGTGTCCCTAGACCCCAAACATGTGGTTGAATGCCTTTACGTTTTGTGGGATAGACCCAAGTCAACACTTTATGCTCACTGCGGTGTGCATTTCAGCTGAAGATTTGGGGCCAGAGTTTTACAAGAGCTCAGCACATTTAAGTGCACACTGGCACATCTTAGTCTTAAGGTGAGAGTCTTGCAAAAATAGATGCTTTACAAAATTTTCAGGGACTTCAAGAGGAAAAAATGGGATTATGCTAGGGCATTTAAGTCCACTTTGGCACCTAATAGATAGGGTAGGATCTGGCCATTAGGGCAGAATTCTATTTCATCTTTCATGACAGTTTTCCAGCTATGTAAGCAGCATTTTTAGCACTTATACACAGTTCGTGATTTTATGACTGCATGCCACATAGATGCAGAAGTGTCCATGCAGCCAGAGCACGTTCAGTAAGCTATCCACTGGCTGAGTAGGTACTTGGCTACATACATGTGTATACACAATTCTATCTAGCAAAATGTTATTACTAGCAGCCACTAGGCTCAGGTGGAGAGGAGCCACCTCATTCTTAGCTTCAATACCTGAGTGGTTTGGTCACTGATTCTTGAAGCAGGACACCTAGGTTCTAGGTCCCCTGAATCTCTGTAACTTCCTAGCATCGTGCTGTAAACACCAGGGCGCAGGTTAGGTATTGTCCTAAAACACAAGAGTGCCATTCTTCTCCGCCTTCCCCCTGCCCTGCCAGCCTTGGTATTACACTTGCCTCAGAATGGGGCAAGTCAGGGAAACTTGTCAAGAACATTTCCCCTGGGCTCCAATTTAGGTGTTTTTACCATGGTCAAACCAAAGTCATCTCTGGCCTAACTCCAGTGGGTTAGGGGAATTCAAACACTGGACAGTAACCCCAGCTGCAAACACCTATGCCATGAATCAGCAGGGCCAGAAGAATGCACAAACCAACTAAGATAGGTGTTGCTTAGAGCTGGTTATCTGCTATGCATGGGACTCCTCCCAAAGAGCCAAAGCCAGAGCAGTGAGCTATCCCCTTGAAGCCTGCACTATATAGCAAGGACCCTGCTCAGTGATTACCTGGCCTGGCCATGGAAGCCCTAAATCACTACTGCAACACTTCTGAAACGACTTCCTTTTCCCCCCATGTCTATCTGATTCCATCACTTTTACTCGTGTTGGTCCTGCTTTACATCTTGGCATCTTCAAAGATGACAGTAAGAAAAGCCCCTGCCCTCATGCAGCAGCTCACCAAAACTCCTTAAGTGGACATCTAGCCCAAATAATTGCCCACCCCTGGGCAGAGAGGAGGGAAACATAGCATGGCATCAACCCAGCTGGGCCTGGATAACTCATGGCTCCCAGCCCCCTTCTCCCTGCACCCAGTCCCAAGTCCCTGGCACATGGCTGGGTCAGACAGGAGCCACACTAGCTGCACCTAGTTGGCCAGAGACCGCGTGCAGAAATACAGTGTAGCACTGGCACAACCTGGCCATGTGTTGGGGCCTGGGGGTGGGGGAGGAAGTGTCGGAAGAAGGGGACTGGGAACTGCATGTTATCCAGACCCAGCCAGGCCAGTCCCATGCTGTGTTCTCCCATTCTTTCTGCGCCCTCTGTCTGGCTCTGAGTCCCTGGCGCACAGCTGGTCCAGTGCCATGCTGTGTTCCCATGCATCACTTCAGGGCACATGAGCGCGGCTGCATGAGCCAGGTGCATGCCAGGCATTCGGGGCTGGGCAGAAGCCATGCCAGCCACTCCAGCTGCACCCATGTAGCGCAGCCCAAAGCAGCACGTGGAAACACAGCATGGCACCATACCCGTGCTAGGCCCTGGCCAAGCAGAGCTTGAATAACCTGTGGCTGCTGGCCCTCTTCTCCCTGCACCACCTTTCATGCCAACAGGGACAACCTTACCTGAGCTTCAACTTGCCATGCACAGAGTAAGAGCGATGAGCTGACAGCCTTGCCAGGCAGAAGTGTGGTCAGAAGCTCAGTGCCCCCTGCCTTGGAGCTTACAGTGGGGGGTGGGACACGGTGGGCTGACCAGGTAGGGGAGGGGAGCCGTGGCTGCTGCTGCTGCAGTTGGCTGGCATGGGGAAGGGAGAAGGGTGAGAGGCACTGAAAACCAGGGCAGCCATGGGCCAGATACAATTCTCCTTCAGGAGCCAGGAGCAGCTGCGGGCCAAGTAAAATCATTTTGTGGGCCAGATGCATCCTGAAAGCCATATTTTGTTCACCTTTGATCTTGGGGCAGGAGTTCACTTGGCCAGGGGAGGAGGAAGGAGGAGCATAGACCTGCAGAGGCAGTTTATTGCTACTATATGCACTGCAGTGGTTAGTGGCCTACAGGCAGACAGACCTGACTGCCCTTAACATCCCACCTTCCCTCCATCACTCCAGCTGGCTCCCAGGTACTAGCAATGATATGGGAAATTTAAAACACCCTGGGAGCTGAGCTGGCTTCTGTCAGCACCATATTAGTGCCCCTTCCCAACTCTATTTTTATTAAAGGGAATAAAAAAATAAGGAGACCTCAGTTTTTCTTCAGGGCTTTTCACTCAGAGAGCCCTAAGGTTGTGTACACCCAGTCAGTGGCCTATACCCTTTTTTTACAACACTGGGGTTATCCCCCATTCTCTCACACCCCAGTCCTTCACAACCCATCAGACCTGAGTCATGAACTAACTGGGAAGGACGATGTGTCATAACTGTCTGTGCATAATAGTGGTTCATTTTGTAGAGTGCTTTATGAAGCAGGTTAATATTGCTAGGCCCATTGTACCCACAGGGAGACTAGCACTATAAAGCGATTTTCCTAAAATCCCCAGCAGAGTTGCAACTCCAGCTGGAACTCAGGTTTCCAAAATGCCAGTGAAATGCTGCAGCCACTGGTCTGCTTAAGGGCAAATCGGAAGGACAAGGTGAATCTACACAAGATGCTATGTCCCAGTAATGATGAACTACAGTAATGTAGCATCAGTGGGCGTGAACTGTGATGCCAACGCTACTGCACAGTAGCAACAAGCTACCGTGCAGTAGCTCATTCCTACTGTGCCATAGGGTTGGGAATGGCCTGTGTGTTGCCAGGACTGTGCTAAAGCAAGTACTAAATAACTGCTCAGTAACAACTGCATAGTTAGGGGCACGTGTAGATGCACCCACAGGGAATGAAACACCTGCCTTAACAGAAAAGACTTAAAGGGTTCAGCTTGTTTAGCTTGGTACAATGAAGGCCGAGATGGAGTATGACTGCTATCTGTAAAAGCATGGGGGGGAGGAGGAAGGGGAGGGCACAGGGAGGGAAAGGAGCTATTGCAAATAAAGGACAGTTAACTGGCCTTGCCTGAGTTTAGTCTGGAGGTTAGAAGTAGGTTTCTAGTCATCAGAGCAGTGAAGTTCTGGAAGAACTGATAGCAGTGGTGGAGGTGAAAACAGAGACAGAGCTTTATCAGTTTTTAGAGGGACTCTGAGACATGGTGCATGCAGTAGCAGTGGCTAGAATCTATATCCCAGGAGGTCCTTCCAGTCCTATGTTCCACTGATTACAGCAGCACCTAGATGCTCCAGGCCATATAAGGACTACTTGGCTCCAGATGCTGTACACAGTCTTTGTCTCTAAAATGCTTGCACAATCTTCTTCATAGGGGAAGGAATATCTGCTCAGCCACTCATGTGATCTCCTGTCTTGAGAAAGTAATGACAGAATTGGTTGTCTGTCACCATGACTGCCCCAGCTGCTGTTCCCTTGGGTTGCTGATGCTGTGGACACTTCCAACAACTCTAATACTGTCTCCTGTCACATTGAGCACCCAGCTGTGGCAGTTCCAGCTGATTGCACTGATGAGGTTTGCTCCTCTTCTTTGTGTCACATTGATGGCCAGGGTTAAGGGCAGGAAGGAATGCTCCCCCAAGTCAGTTTGGCAAGGACCACTGGGAATGTTTTATTTTCCTCTGTAATGTTGTCCAGAAGCACAAACCATCTTGGCATCCTTCACCTAACAAATTCCCTGCCTTTGCAAGGCCCCAAGGCATGGCTGGTACCCTAGGAATTGGCTGGTAGGCAGAGTAGATATGCATTCGAACAATGGTCCAGGGGAACAGCAAGGGTTAATTGGTTTCTAAAAGCCTCTTCATGACAAAGTTTCAGAGCCTTCAAGACAGATACCATGCCTGAGGCCAATGGACAAGTAGGTCTACATGTCCTGAGAAATTAAAAGCATGAACAGTGTACTCATAACATGATATAGGCTTGCCACATTGGAGCCAGGTCACAGTGACCAGCTGCAGAGCCCCTGGGATTTCCAGTTTTGGTGGATGAACCAAATTAGGAGGCTGGGGTTGCCCAAATTAACACATAAATAAATGTCCATATTAAGGTGTGTGCATGTGATGGGTTTGTTGGAACAAAGGACTATGTTGACCTAACAAGATGTGGACAGCATGGCACCCACAGGGAAACCGATCAACAGTACACAAAAATGAAGGGTAATCAGAAGGGAAAGAATACAAAAGGAGGGGTTTCAGAGCAGCAAAAGGTCCCTGAGGGGGGAACCCGAGACCACCATGGAGAGAGGGTGCACCACCAGCTCATCTCACCTACCCCATTGTGGGGGTGGGCCTTAGTCCTTGACCTTCAAGATTGCTGACATTCAAGCAAGAGCCACAGGGTTCTTGCTTTCACATAATGGCTAGGCATACCATTCTCCCTGTGACAGCCTTAGGACTGGTAGAGAAGTAGAATGCGGGTAAGAGGGTATTTTGTTTGCTTTCCCTGCATTCTTATCTGCTATCATTGTGGATCAATAAAATTTACCTGTTATTGAATGGAAGAAGTTGTGGTTGGTCTGAGGGTTTGGGTATGCCCAGAACAAGGTAGCTGTGTCATAAATCCACTGCCAACAAGTATAGTGAAGTATAACTGCAATGGCACTTGTTCCACTGTTCAACTACCCTGGGATTAGCAGAGATAGGGCTGGGACCCTTAGCACAAGTGGCTATGGCATGAGAGGAGGTGCAGGACAGCCTGTTCTCCTTGTGCATATTTTCATGGTTACGTTTTTCCCATCACCTCCAGAAGTACCAGGTTGCTTTGACATCACAGATTCTGGGAGGCACCATCATTTAAATGAAGGGCTACTTGAACCTCCAGCGTTTATTTTACACTCTGTCCTCAGCAGCTGGGCTGGATTTTACATCTCACAGCCATGGCTATTTTAGTACAATCACAGCTCCCCCTGGTGGTGCCAGCTTAACATTGTTACTTTTCCCACCCAGCAGGCTCAAAACAGGCTCTGTTTGCTCAGAGAAAGTGGGCTCTGGCTAAAGGGTCTGCATTTACCTTTGCTGTCTGTGCAATCCCAGTTTATTTCACCTTCAAGCTTGCTATCCCTAAACAATGCCCCAGACATCACTCCCCAGCTCAGTTGTCCCCCTCCACATACAGAGGGACATGGTGGCTGCTGAGCAGAAAAAAATTGGAGGCTAAATTGGGGACCAGATGCCGTGTTGCTTGGGCTTCCCTTTGCTGCTTGCTGGCATTATTGCCTCCTGCTTACCAGGTTGGCATTTGTGGATAGTGGTGTAGGTAGCTCCATGACTGCCCAGTTGGCACCAATTCTCTGCAGACTTGGGTCTTCTGCTTTATTGCCCCACCTCCAGATGGCAGCTCTGTTGTGTCACAGCCTGCTCTCTTTTCTTGCCCTAGCGTCTCCTCCCCCATCCCTTTCCCTCTCTTCTTGAGATTCTGCTACACTATCTTAGGAAGTGCTCCAGAAGCAGGATCCCAGAGGTGGTGCCTAAGCCAAGCTCTCCCTAGCTCTGCATTTTTTACTCTCCTGCTATGGGGGTAAAAGCTACAGTCCTCCTGCTTGTGTCCATTCTGTGCTGCCACTACTCAGCTTCTATGCAGGACTTACAGGGAGCAAATGCCCCATCCACTCCAGGTACCTCAGCTGTATGTCTTGTTTTATAGCTCAGCTCCAGACATTAAATAGCACTGGTGAGCAGGGGAGCACAAATAAGTCCCCTCCACTGAGCACAAAGACCATTCCATAGAGAGCTCTGAGCTCATCTTGGCTGGGATATGTTGCCTTATGCCCCACAACTGGCCCTGAATGTCTGTTGTGCACTTTCCTTTTATTCCTGTGTAGTGGGAGATGTGTTTGTTCTCTGGCAGTCCTAACTGTGTTTGGGGGGGATGGGATGTTGTTCGTTTTCCTGAGAACTGTGTTACAGTTGATGATCTCCACTTGAAGGACATTCTTCCCTGCTGGAATCTGCAGGGTGTTCATTGTTGCCGACTCTTGTGATTATATGGTGAGCCTTGATACATCAAGAGATCACATGCAGATCTTAGCTTTAAAAGTGACTTTTCTGTTAAATGAAAGCTGTGTGATTATGAAAAAAAACCTTAAAAGTATGAAGTGAGAATTTCCTAAAGCAGGTGTGGGCAAATACGGCCTGTGGGCCAGATCCAGCTCACCAAGGGATTCAATTTGTCCGCAGAGGGTCCCTCAGCCCTGCCCAGCCCAGATGCAGGGGGTAGCCCAGACAGTGGCACTTGCATTTGGTCCTGCTGCACCCAGGTGCACGGCAGGGCAAGGGCAGGGGTTGCGTGGCAGCCGACTCAGTTTACTGGCAGCCCTTGCACTAGCAGCTTGCTCTCCCTGGATGCCATTGCCAGTCTGCCCCACACCCACCACTGGGAGTGCTGGACAGAGCAGGTGGGCAAGTGACATCTCTGTGGAGACCAACCTAGGACCCCTGCAGGCAGGGTATGCTCAGCCAGGTTGATGGGATGGGGCCACAGGTAGGCAGGCAGGAAGCGGCATCTGGAAGCAGGAAGGGCGGATGGGACTGAGACCAGGATCACTGAGTGGTGACAGCGTGGGGCCAGGGCCAGGGCAGAGCCACAATTCCCTCCCTGCACGTCCCTGTGATGGGCTCCAGTTCTGTGGCCAGGGACATGCGGGGAATGGATCGTGGCTCTGCCCAAGGCCCCAGCTCCGCGCTGCCCGACACTGTACCTGCTTCACCACATGACTGTCCAAGGCCCTGCAGCATGGGGCATCCACAACAGACCATGACCAGATTAGACCACCCTGCGCTGGCAGGCTGTGCCACTCTGCAGCTGCGCTGTACTGGGGCTGCCCACATGCGCCTGTCCTGGGACGGGGGAAGCGGGCACTGGGTCACAGGAGTACACACCACCCCTCTTCCAGGTTGGGCTTGTCATAGTCCATCGGGGCTACACCTCGCTGCTGGGATGTGAGGAGCCATGACCTGAACCAGGTGCAGTGGGAGCTGGTGAGAGACTCCCACACCCACCCTGTTGCCATGCCAGGTCAACACCCCTCCCCTGGCCTATGACCGCTCACAGAACTCCTTAAGCAGCTCTAAATCCCAAATAACTGCCCACCTCATCCTAAAGATTCAAACCAGGAAGCAGAAGCCAACAGTGGTTAGAAGTTTCTTCCCCCAGCCTTGTGATTTTGGGGGATCCAACTCAAAATTGATGAATGCCTGGAACTGGGCATATTCAGTGTTGCCGACTCAGTGTGATTTGTGGTATAACTAATCTTTAATGCATGGAAGAACTAGGTAAAAGAACACGCATGGAAGAACACTTCTGCCATGTTTTATCTTTGCTTACATCTCACACACAGGGTTCTCCACTTGCCCAGAATCTGACTAGCCATTTGAGCTCACACATACCTCATTACCCACCATCTAGGCTGCAGCTGTACAAATCAGGTATTCTTCACATTTTCCTCTATTCACATTTTCTCTATTCCTTTGTCAGCTCCTATGAAAAGAGTTTATGACCTTCTTCGATGCATTTTATTAATTATTATTTGTATTCAGCAACAGAGATTAGAGCCTCGTTGTGCTGAGCACTACATAGGCGTATAGTACAAGGCAGCTACAATCTTACAGAGCTCGCTATTAAAAGAGAAAAGATAGGGAAACCGAGGTGCAAAGACTTGCCCAAGGACATGCAGCTGCTCAATAAAAGAACCAAGCCCTCCTGATTCTTACTGCGGTCTTACCAACCAACTGACCAGTCAAGTGACTGGACAGTTTCCTCTATTATCCAGAATTATTCTGAGACTTAAGAAGTACATTGCAGATCATCTACAAGCCGTCCATTTTGAGCATTTGCTAAATGAAATTAAAATCAGGGCTTTGATGGTCAGTTTTGATTGGACACACACATCACAAGTTCAGTTTTGCCCCTTGATTGCTTGGATGAACATATCTGTTAGGATAAAATGCTGAGTATGAATTCTTTGTCAAGTTTGGACATCATGTAATTTTTTTTCCCCCCCTTGGATATTTCCTGTATGCAACAGCTCCTAAAAAACTCTGTAGCTCTTAAAAAGCAGTGTGTTTCCATGGTCTAGCCACCTATACATTGAGCTGAACAGAAATTGTACAGTTGTCAGCAACAGCCCCATCTGGTGTCTTTGAATAGCAATACCTCATTGTGTTTGTAGCTTCTTAATCTGCTTTCCTTGAATGTTCTCTACCAGCTGCTCTTTCTGTGAATGCTCATGCCAGTGAGCTTGTCTGCTGGTATGTGAGTGGCAGGTGGATACCAAAGGGATGTCAAAAGGGTATTGTTGAAAAAAAATGAAAATAACCATGAATAAAATGTTACGCAAGGTTTGTACCATTCTGGAATCAGAACTGGGCAAGTGGCAATAGGTGCAAGAGACGCTGACAAGGGAGGCAGATGAGAATCTGGTCACAATGCTGCAATGCCAGTAGCAAAATTTGTTTAGCGCTTGAATCAGAAGGGGCCAGAGAGACCTGGGGAGGCCTATCTGGGGAGGACAAAAGGGTTGTTTTTAAAGAGACACTTTTCTGATGAGAACCTGAAAATAGAAAAAAAAGGACACTTTGGCTGTGAGAAAAGAAATGCTTTTCAAGCCTCTCCTTTGGGGAACCTGAGCAGTGAGCACTGTCTTTGGCCTTCCGGCAGCATGGTTTTATTGTCCTGGACAAATTAGTGTACATGAGTATTAGAATGGATCGTAATATGCCCTTTTACAGCAGCTTTCACCTAATGCTGCTCAAAGTTCTTCAGAAAGGTTAACCAATGAATCTTCACTACTGCCTTTTAAAGTCACTATAGCTGATGGAGTCAGCCCCCTGTCATAGGCCAATGGGACAGTATGGCCCAGGATCTGAGATGCAGGACTACCACTCGAGATGCCTTGATACCCTTCCCTGTTCTGCCAAAGTCCTGTGACCTTGGGCAAATCATGGTACTTTCCTGATCTACTACATCAATGGGAAGCACAGGGAAAAAGCGAAGTTGGATTTTGCTTCAGTTCACTGGAGGAGTGACAAACTAGGGAGCATGTAGGTCTTCATATTAATGGGGTTAACTCTGATTCAAAGTACAAATAGAGTAGCTATAACAACCTACCTATATTGCCATCTTGCTGTAGGTCTTGCCTAAAAGGTGCAGTCTGGTGAGGTGAACACAAAGATAAAAAGTTTTAACACTGTCATTAATTTACACGGGGTGTCTTAGGGGAGGGCATTTCATTTTCCCATCTGTGAACCTGGGATTGTTCTAACTCCCTCCCTGTTAGGAAGATTTATTAGTTAACATCTGCACAATGCTTTAAACATGTGAAGTGTTGTGAAGTCACAGAAAGAGTCTGCCTGAGGCTTTCTGCTTCTGGACAAGCAGGAGCCATGTCCGGGCTGGATAGAGCACAAGGCCAATTCCAACCCTGCTTGTTGGATGGCAACAGGAGTGCAATGAGAGGTGGATACCAGCCCTGGGCACATGTTTAGAGGGGGTGCAAGCATGGCAGTCACTGCCATTACCAGCCTACCCACCACCACAGTCGACCTGGGCCCTACTACAAACTCTGCTACTGCTGCCCAGGGTGCATATACCGGTAGTTACGCCTCTGGGTGGCATTCTGTCTTCCTGTGTCCCTGGACAATGGGGTATAACACCCACACCTGGAAAGTACGCAGCCACTGCCTGGTGAAAAGGGGGCTCGTGAATGCTGAGAACTATGCATCAGTATTTGTGGGGGAAGGGAAGGAGTTAAATTGAAAACATTTACTTCTATTAGAGATGAAAATGTTATTCCATCAGAATCTAAAAAATGGCTTTCCTATCTATCTGTCACACTCCACTCCTCAGAAATCCTGGTCTTCCAGAGATGAAATCCCAGCACATGGAGGTGTGCTGTCCCATCCCCTCATTTTCAAGACAGTTTTCAGTTGAGGTATTTTGGGCATATATTTGACAGAAATCTGATCCCAGTTGTCTGCTTCCGTGAGGTTGTATCAGTGTTCGACAAAGCTGAGAAATAACCTGCTGGTGTTTTCCCATTCTCAAAGTATCTCACTGAGGCTCCGGTATGGCAGAGGTGGGGTTAGATTTATACCTTACAGGCTAACTAAATCAGAGATGCACAAGCTTCCTACCGTCTCAATATCTGAGAAAGCAAGGTGCTGATTATGAAAGTTTATGCATACCTGATATAGCTAGCTTATAAGGTGCAAACCTACCCTGCCTTCTGCCTGACTTCAGACTAACATGGCTAACTACCTCTGGCTGTCATTAGGTCAATACAGAATGTGGTGCACTTAGCTGGACACTTGTGCGCATCTAGACAAGACATTTACTGCACATTTAATCAATTAACTGTGCAGTAAACGTCTCAACATCTACACATGTGCCCTATTAGGCTGAAGTAAATGAATTTACTCCACAGCAGCACATGTGGAGATGCTGATGGGGCTGGTTGGGGCATTAGAGTGCTTCAATGCAGGGGCTGCCTGCCAACTAGCCCCCACACTGAAGGTCCCTCACACCCCAGCCAGCCCCTCCACACCACCTTAAGCCAGGGGGAGCAGCCCCACGCTGGCCGCCTGCTAGCTGAGGCTGTTCTGGCCCAGCTTAATGTGCTGCACCTGCATAAACTGCAGAGCTTGTTGCTCCACTGTTAATTGCTCTTAAGCGCACATTCAAACACTGCACCCCAGGGGCAATTAACTCTGAAGCAGTAAGTTTATTCGGGTGCCGTAGTTGCACATGTAGATGCACCCACTGCCACTACTTGGCAGGAAAATGCTATTGTCCCAAATTTACAGATAGGAGACAAAACTGCACTGGGGCAGGCAAACAGCTCAGGGGCACACAGGAAATATATAGCTGACTGGACCTTGATCCCAGGCTTTTCCAGTGTTGGGCTAGTGCCCTAAACATTGAACTGCCAGCATAAGCACCCATGGACTTCTAAGAATATAATTAAAGCTTTCCAGGGAGAGGCCTGTGCAGGTTACTGCTTCTCAGCAGCACTGAGACTGGCATGGCAGCTGTCCCTGCACGAGAATGCCTCTCACTGGAAAGCTTCAGTGCACAGTGAAGGAAAGGCTTCACAGCCATATGCACCCCATGTGCATTGGGACAGCATCACTCAGTGTGTCTGTGTGAGTGCCGGTGCCCTCTCTTGCTTGGGAGCCACAAGTCCAAGTATTGTTATGGTTCCTTTGCTCTCTTGTGACTTGAGACAAGTGCACTTTACGTGAAAACGTTGCTAGCAGCTTAGAAAAATTGTCTCAGATGCTCAAAGCCCACGTTGTGTCACATGAAGCTCCTGGGCTCTGTTTGCCATCCTGTGTGTCGGCTACCTAGATGGATAAGCAGCCAAGGGATGTGACAAACATGCAGAGAGCACCATCTTCTCCACCATGCCCGAGCTGACACAGCGGGACTCTGCCTGCTGAGACTGATTCACAGCCCATTAGGCAATTCAGGTGGGGGAACATGCTTCACTCTCCCGGCGGCTGTCTGAAATGGTGGCTGCTGTTCTGCTGCCTCCGGACTCCTCCTGTGCATACCAGGGGACCACAGTGCAGGATCTCTTAAAGCCACGGAGCTCTGCACAGCCTTGCACGGCTGGTGGGGAGCAGCAATTCGATTTTCCATGGGTCACTTCATGATGAGAAGGGGGCAAATAACAATCAATAGTTATTCTGAGACTGATTAGTCTTCTCTGAGGCTGCTAATTTTGCACCAAATCTCTAGGCAGAGCACAAAATAAGGCGAAAGAAGCCCCCCAAATTCCCTGCCCTTGAAGAACCCTGTCTGAACACTTCCCCCCCTTCCTCTTGCGCACAAGGATACTGGCTGGGGTGCCAGCTAGTGGCTGGTCCTCCCCAGAGAGGGCCCGCTCTCCTGTCTTCAGCAGAGAAGAGCCTGGCACCCCTGAGCCTTCACCCATCCTTCAGAATTTTAACCAGTCGGAGGAGGTTTTTGAAGTTGGTTCAGTGAGATGCTGTGTCTCAGACCTTCTCTCAGGGCCTTATTAAAATGCAGACTGCAAATTCAGATACTGTAAACAAGGTCACTGGAGAATGAAGATCAACAGAGTGCAAGCACAAGTAATGCAGAGTATTAATATTCTGATGCGTGAGCCCGTCCTAAATATTTTATCAGGCTAAGCTTTTTTGTATTGAGGCATCCTTCCCCTGCTCTTCCTCCTCCTCCTCTTCTGGCTTCTTCATCTCATCTTTTCTCTCATGTTCAGTGCCATTTCACAAAAAGCACTTTGTATCGCAGCTAAGGCTTGAAATATATGCAAAAAACAAAACAGAACAAAACAGCAACAGCAACAACCCCCCCCCCCCCCCAAAAAAAAAATCTTAGCCCCTTCTGGGGAGAGAAAAAAGCTTCCCTAATGGGATTTCTTTTGTTTTTGTTAATGTCTTGGTTATGCAGGGGACTCAGGGAGTGAGAAAACTAACTGAACACTGATATTAGGTCTAATTGCCATGGCCCTTCCCCTACAAATGACAGGTATTTCCTTCTCAACTACACTCATGGTGCGAGGGTGCTGTGTTGTCTGGGTTGTGTTCTACATTATGTAGTCCTGAGGCACAAGATCCAGGGATATCTGATATCGGATCCAAAGCAGCAAACCATTGGGTCCTTGAATTTAGCCTAGCTTCTGATAGTAGCTAGAAATCTAAGAGGTTCAGCGGAAAGCGAAAAGAAAATGCAATCTATAATCCACAAGGGCAATAATACAGTGTCGTGCATGGTGAGAACAGGGTTCTTCCCAACTCCTGAATCACACCTTATGTCTGAAACATGAAGTTTGATTTCTCTTTTTATTACTTTAGCTTGCAGAGCTACAAATGTTCTTAATAGTCCTGAATGTATGAAAACCATGAAAAAATCCAGCTAAGAACCTTTCTCCAAATGTAAAAGGCCCATGTCTAGGAAATCTGGATGTGGCTCTTGTGCCCCTGTTAAATGCAGGTATGATACATACAAAAGTTGAGTTTCTGAGAGTGCTCGCAGTGATGTCACAATATTTCTATTCAGTTTATTGTAAGTGATGGGGTTGTATTATTTGTTGTTCGGGATTATTCAGGCAACAGGCAGGGATTCATGAAAATATTTACAAAACCTGAAAGTTATTTTAGCTTACATGACTTGATTATTCTTCAAAATATTCCATCAGAGGGCATTCGTGGGTATTTGCTGGTCACTATTCATTATTTTTCTCTTGTTTAAAAGGCTAAAATCATCCATTCCAGGATCAGAAATACTTTCTTGTGAATAAGCTGGTCAACAACACTACTCAAATAATTAATAACCGGGGGTTGAAGTGAACAGTTTGGGAATAACCAATAAGTTGGAAATTATTCATACAAACACTGTGATAAACTCTTTGAATGTGTTTTGGATTTGTAAGAAAATGAAGGCATTTATACACCAGTGTTATTTTAAAAATTCCAAAGAAATAGATTAATAAAAATTGCAAAATAACCTCAAAACATATTTTCTTCTAGCACAAATTTCCAAGAATCAAAAGAGAGGGTGGAGTTATTTTTTTCATAGGTAGATGAACTGGGTACCCAGTGTTTATACAAGGAATTTTGTGTATGAACCAGAGAAGGCAATTTGGCTCAGAAAGAACATTTTAAATATATATTAAATATTTTAAATATATTTAAACATTTTAAATATATTCTGGTTTTATGGGCCAGGTTTCTAATAGGTGAAATGTTGGGGGCTGTATAAATTGGCATTGTGCATTATAAATAGTTGTATGGATTTGAAATTGTAATTGACATTTCCTGAATATGTGAAGAGTTTTATAAGTGCACAGGGTAGATTTATTGGAATAACGATGATGTCAATGATGATGTGCCCTGATAATATCCTCAGGGTAATGTAACAATAAATATGCATTCTATACTTTATCTATAATTATTATCATCCTCACCATCAGCAACAAAAAATCTTCAGTCAGCACAGGTCATGTTTCCTCTGTATCCTAGTGCCCTAGGCGCAGCATTGTAATCCATGTTTGCTGCACTGACACCTTAGTGCCCGTCACATGGTTTTTTGAACATTTCTTGGCGTTATCAGTATTACAGTCACCATGATGATGAGCACAGCATACAGCATGATAGAGAGAGGGAGACAGAAAGCAAAGCATGCATATTTTCAAAGAAATGCACAGAGGTGAGGGAAGTACCGGAGGAAGGCCGGCACTTGGACAAGACCGACGCTTGTTAGACTAAGTTTCATTCAGGATGAGCAGATGTCAAATTCTCTGCTATGCTGTAAGTGGAGTCCATGCTGTTCCAAGCTCTTCTCACAGCCATATTTTCTTTCCAAGCTTCCATCCGTACGCGTTGGAATCCAGATTGTCACCGCAGTGCCCACAGCGAAGCAGCCAGCCAGATTGATCCTTCCTTTGAAAACCATTTCTTAGCTGGGCAGTGTTAGGTGAGCGCACATATTCCCTGTGTAGCTTTGAGATTCACCGGTTCAGAGATAGTTCACCTCACTGGGAGGAGGCAAAGTTCATGTAGGAGGCAAATTTTCAAATACAAGCTGTGGCAAAATGCCTTGCCATCATCTTCCAAGACCCGTCCTTGGGTTTCTTCTTGCCATTGTTCTATTGCCTGTCTTTCAATTTGGATACCATGGTCACTGCGGTGGGAGGGCAGCCCTCCCCACGCTCTGCTTCAGGTAATCCTGAGGTGTAACCTGAGCCAGAATCATTCCTGAAGGAGGGGGGAACCTGATCCCTTTGTCTCAAGTTTCCCCACCACTACAAGCCGTGTCATTAGCATCCTCACCTGGAAAGGTGATGTCATTTGAAAGTACTGGGCTTCAGCCAGTGGCGCTGCTCCTGGTGGGACCTTAGTGATGAGGTTGCATTAGGGTTAAAAGGGATCCCCATGAAGGAAGGGCAGAGCCATCTTGGAGAGCCATTTTGGAACCCATGGAAAGAGCTCCTGTGCTGAAGCCGTACGGTCCTGGGGAGAGAGGAAGACCAGCTGAATGGTGCAGCCCTCTCCCTCTCCCTCTCTCTCTTCCAATTGGACACACAAGAAACCGCCTGCCTCCAGGGGAAAGCAACCAGCCTCTGGATGATGCTTATGAGTAAGCTACTTGAGATCTAGCTAGATGTACAGCTTGCAGTACAGCAGTTATGTGATCAACGTCTACCTAGTCACACTGTTTGCTCTAAGGCTATTCTTCGATACTGCTTTATCCTATACCCTACCCCAAACCTACTCCCTGTAATCAAGAAAGTTCTCCATCGTTCTAAGTGTGGTGACCTGGCTGGTAGAGGGAGAGGGGCGTGCCTTTGTGTCCCCTTAGTCTGGCTGAGTAAGGGAGACCACTCTTTGTGTTCCAGGCCCAGGGAAGCAGCCCAAGTTCTTGCAGTGGGTCGAGCACCCTCAAGGTCTACAAAGCCTGTGCATCCCAGGGGGCACAGGGCTGCGGACAGACCGAGAGTCCTTGGCGGGGGCAGTGGTGGCCTGAGGCTTGCAGATGTGCTGCAGGAAGGGGGTCAGCCAGACATAAGGTACCCCAAGGAGACACTCAAGGTCTGGTAGGCGGTCAGGTGCGGTGAGGTGGGTGGCTCAGTCCAGGAGCGCCCTCTGCTGCCCACCACACAAACATCTAATTGTCCCAGCAAATCATACAAAGGCACAAACCCAGGGGCAACTGAACATGCAAACCTGTGTTTACCTATAAAAATCCTAACCTTGCATGTAAACAGGCTCCCTGTTCCCCACAAATTATGGGACATTTTGGATTCACATCTAAACCCATATTTTGTAACTGGGTAACCATGATAATGCATTATTTTACTTAATAAGTGTGTATTACACTTGCTAAAGACTTATGTAGTTCACTTGCTAAGAACTCCCAGTCCCTGCAGTTCCTATAAAGAATTATATCTTCATTCTAGGATTTATAATTGTTACAGTAACATCTAGAAGATCCTACCAGCTAGGGACCGGGTGTTGTACACATACATAGGGAGAAACAGTTCCTAACAGTCTCCCTAGTCTCCTTTACCTACAGTTTATAATTTGAAGAGATAAAACAAAGGCTCGCAAAGGAATAAAACACACAGAGAGATGCAGGTAATCTAACTCTCAGAACACTATTGTCCCCAGGAGCTCATCTTCACTACCAGACATGAATACTATACATTGGAGTGAAGGACATCAACCACTGCTAATGACAATAGTGGTCACACCCTGAACTCTAGGCCAACCCAAGAAACCAAAGCCAACTATCTAACTAATCTTGAGGAGAATGAAAGAATTTAACTTATCATTGTTCCAATAGAACTTAATAGCACCAAGACGTGGGGAAAAGCTTTAAATATTCTTGGTTGGCTCTTGTGAGGGAAAATAGCAACACTGCCAATTTCAATCTGCTCCAAACTTGGAGAATCTGGTAAAAAATTCTGAAATAAAGATTGCTTATTTCCTTTGTGGTGTCTGTATGATGCATCCCTTTGGTCTGAACAGGGGGGACCTCAGGGGACAGAAACATTTATATTGTGCATTGACTGGCCCGCACTCTCTTCTCTTTTGAAATATAGCAGCTTATTGATTTATATTTAAAAGGGATGAATGCAGCATATATCAGTATATTAGACACACTCTGCACAAACAGAAAGGGCAAAACTGCCTTCCCACTCAAGCAATCTATCATACATCAGACCTCTCCACAGGGTAACAATCAAATAGTCCGAAAGTGGGAGGGGCTTGGAATACACACACTTAGCAAGCAAACTGAAGCCTACAGTAAAGATTTTTAAAGGAGCTAACAGAGATGGAGCACATAAGGTGGAATCCTACCACCCTTTTTGCACCAAAATGGCAGTTTTCCAGCAGTGTAAAGGGCTTTTTGGCACTTAAGCACAGTTTGCAGTTCTATTACCTATGTCACGTGGACACAAAGCACATGCAATTATAGTGAGCGTGTGCCGTAGATTACATATGCATGTTCACTATACATTCACATGTTATATTGACAGGATTACAGTCACATTGAAAGCTATGAGAAGCAGCTGCTAGATGCCACTGAAAGAGGAAGGTGGCCCTATATTTTAGCCCCAGTAACTGAGTGGTTGGAGCATTCACCAAGGAATTGGGAAACCTGGATTCCAAGCCCCCCTCACCCAGGGGGGATTTGAACTGCCTCTTTCCAAAGAATAGTGCTCTAGCCATCAGATAAAAAATCAGACACGAATCAGGCTTGTATTTAGCCTTTCTTTTGAAGCTGACCCCGGGTAGCCAAGAAAGGGAGATATGTGGGGCCTAGAAGAAGCAAGTAAACCAGAGGATATATGGCTTATGAGATATATGATGCTGTAGAAAGGAGAAGGCCCTGTATCTTTGCTCCCTACCGCTCTCAATCCAGGTCACCCAAGGAATATTAGTTGCAAGGTGAAGTGACTCAGCTTCAAGAGGAGGGTTGGAGAGCTGTTTGGATCATGTCTAGCTTGTCACCTGGGGGTTAGAACATGAAGTTTGGAGATTGTAGTGGTGCCCTTTCAACCCCCTGTAGGTAAAAGGGGCCTGAAATGCAGGTTTTATGGTTCCTGGGTAAATGCTATAACCACTAAACTATTGAGGATAAAACACAGGAGGAACCGCCTTTTCCTCTTTTTTTCCCCAGAACTTTCCTCAGTCTATGCACAAATGTAGCCATATAACTGCCCAGCTAGTGCAGAGCTTACTGGGCATGCTAAGCATAGGGGCATACACTTACAAGTCCACACTGTAGGAGTGATAGAGCCACAAATTGTGTGCAAGTGCCAAGAATGCCACATCTACATGTGAAATTAACATACCTGAATAAATTCCTGCAGTTTGTGCCAGAGTTTATTGTTCCTGGGTGCATGTGTAAACATGTGCACCCAGGATCGCAGCATGTTGAGCCGTATCGGAATGGCCCCAGCTGGCAGAGGGCCCAGGGGGTTCAGCCTGCCCACCTGGGGCTGCTCTGACCCAACTCAATGTGCTGCAGAAGGGTTGGCTGGAGCATAAGTATGCGTCATTACAGGGCTAGCTGGAAGGCAGCCTCCACACTGAAGCAACATTGTGGCCCAGCCTGCCCTGTCAGCATGTGCATGTGCGTTACAGTGCACTAAATAATGCCATTGCAGGACAGTATTTGTGTTTACAAGTACTATCCTACAATACTGTTTATTAGTTTACTGTGGCCTAATAGGGCCATATGTGTAGATGCTGAGACTTTACCATGGAGCTAATTAGTAAGCTCCACAGTAAACATCTTGTGTAGCCCTGTCTAGTAGCCGGCTAAGTGTAATTTAGATATCAATCAAATTGCACCCACTGTGTCTTCTTCAAAGCCTCTGTGATCAGTAAATC
The DNA here is from genome assembly GCF_001723895.1 of Crocodylus porosus. NCBI lineage: Eukaryota > Metazoa > Chordata > Crocodylia > Crocodylidae > Crocodylus > Crocodylus porosus. The sequence goes on along the minus strand of NW_017728940.1, from coordinate 6,074,961 downwards.
ACTCTGGGCATTTTTACATGTGCTGTGGGATGCAGCGCTGGGCACTTTAATTAGCAAGCCATGCCAATAAAAAGTGGCCGTGCATCACATGTATCAGTGTCACTGTGCATCCCTGCACTGAAAAAATGGTAGTAGGGTGCTTTAAACTAAAGCTCGTAGAACGTGTTTTATTTTAAAGCAAACCATGGAGACACATGACAATGCTGATACACATGATATGGAAGGCTGCTGGAGCATGTCAACTTCCATGATCTCGTGGACTCGATTAATCAAGTGTGCTCTGGAGCATTAGAGCATTGGAGCAAGCTCCACACGTGTATAGGAGCTCTAGGCCTTGAGTACGTTACCGTTTCTAATATTGCTACCTTCACTGCCCTTGAAAGGTAAAGCAGTGATTTTAACTTTCTTTCCACAGGGGTAGCTGAGCTATGGCAGTCTATGGGGAAGCAGGGGATTAAATCCAGGCCTGTGATCACCTCAGTTGGTGGCTTAATCACTGGGCACTGTTCCTCCAATATGCTTACTTCAGGCGCCCTTAGATTTCATGGGCATAGATTTCATAGACATTAGGGCTGGAAGGGACCTCGGGAGATCATCGAGTCCAGCCCCTGCCCAAAGGGCAGGAAGTCAGCTGTGGTCATAGGATCCCAGCAAGATAAGCATCCAATTTACTCTTGAAGGTGTTCAATGTAGG
>NW_017728940.1:6029131-6073582 GCF_001723895.1 Crocodylus porosus | reverse complement strand
CTGATCATAGAAGGAAATGAGATTGGTCAAGCAAGACCTACCTGCAACAAACTCGTGCTGGCTATCCCTTAGGATGTTGGCGTCAGCCAGTCCATTAAGGATGGCCTCCTTAATTAACTTTTCTAAGATCTTCCCCGGGATAGAAGTCAGGCTGATGGGCCTATAGTTAGTCAGATCCACTTTTCTCCCTTTCTTGAAGATAGGCATCACATTGGCCTTCTTCCAGTCTTTGGGCACTACACCAGAGCACCAGGAGTTTTCAAAGATCCATGCCAGGGGCTGGGCCATGACGCTCGCCAGCTCCTTGAGTACCCTGGGGTGTAGATTGTCAGGGCCAGCTGACTTGAAGGTATCCAACTTCTCAAGATGTTCCTTCATGAGGTCAGCATTTATGGAGGGCAGGGGATCTCCCTCACCCGGACCACCCTGTCCCGTGGTGGGCATGGGCGTCCCATGGGACTGATGAAAGACCGATGCAAAGTACCCATTTAATAGGTTGGCATTTTCCTGGGCGTCAGTTGTCAGTTGCCCCATCTGGTTCAGCAGGGGTCCAATGTTGCCCTTTCTTTTCCTCCGGCTCCCCACATATCTGAAAAAGGACTTTTTATTGTCCTTAATGCTCAAAGCTAATTGGAGTTCAGTTGCAGCCTTGGCTTTCCTGGTTTGCTCCCTGCAGGACCAGACCAGTGCAGAATAATCCTTCTTGGAGGTGAATCCCATCCTCCATCCTTTGTAGGCCTTTCTTTTTAGCCTCAGGAGGTTTGCTTGGTCCCTGGAGAGCCAGGGGGGCTGCTGTGCCCTCTTGCTGCCTTTCCTCCGAGATGGAATAGATTTAGCTTGTGCATTGAGGATCGCTTCCTTGAGAAGCAACCACTCTTCTTGAACTCCCCTGTCCCTGGGGTCATGGTCCCTTAGGGCCTGACTGACAAGCCTCCTGAGCTTGTCAAAGTCAGCTTTCCTGAAGTCAAGGACTTCCATGTTGCTGACTGACTTCCCAGCTTTACAGCAGATGGTGAAGGTGATCAGCTCGTTGTCGCTGTCACCCAGCTTCCCATCGATCACTAGGTCACCGATTAGGTCATTCCCAGTAGCCAGTACCAAGCTGAGCAGCGCTTTACCTATCATTGGCCCATAGACTTCTTGAGTCAGGTATAGGTCATCCACGCATGAGAGGAAGTTTGCAACGGCTCGGATTTTGCTGAGTGATCCTCCCACGAGATGTCTGGGTAATTGAAGTCACCCATGACAACCATGGTCCTGGAGCATGCAGCCTCAGCCAGTGGCAGCATGTGAACTAGAATCAGGTCCTCAGCCAATCTCACGCAGTCTTTTGTTTCTAGGGTGGGCCTGGGTACAACTTGTATCTATCCCACACAGGATTGCCATGAGGATTGCTCTGTACAGCTTGTTCAGAGTTTCCTATTCAGAGTGCTGTATGAGAGACAGGGACATGGAACAGGGGTGGGTTCTATTGGCTTTAAGCTTGTAAGGCTCATCTAAACTCAGGGATTTGCAAAATATGGCTTTGCCTCCCTTTCAAACATTGCTTGTAAAGAGAAATGTGAAAGGTGGCACATGACCTTTCCTTGCCCAAGTTTACTGGAAGCCTGTGTGTACAAACAGGGAGCCCTGCTGCACCTGATTTTTACTCACCTTCCAGGCTGACTCTGGATAACATAAAAAACATGCAACATCCCAGAATTCTCTATTTGCCGGAGCCAATTTATACACATGCTAAGGGAGTGGGGGAGAGGGCAGCTTTAATTAGAGTGGCTCAAAGACCCTGGCCCTGGCTCCACCTGCCTGTACTGCTTCCATTTGCTGCCCCCGCACTGCTGCAGCCCCCCTCCCATTCACCCAATCAGGCATGCCCTGCCTGCAGGTGTCCCAGGCCAGTCTCCATGGATGTCTATACATGTTCTCCTGGGGTGGAGGAAGGGCGTGCTTTAATTAGAGCAGCTTTCAGAGTAACTCTCTAAAGCACTGTCAGCATCATGTGTATTCAGTGCCCCATGCTTCAAAAAAAAAAAAAGCTTATTTGACAAACTCTAGTTAAAGTGCCCCGCCAGTATTTTGAAATGCGGGGACACTGCATACATGTGACGCGGAGTGTGCCGGAATGCACTGATCAGCACACTCCAGCAGATTCTCAGCAGACTCAATTGATCGAGTCTACTCTGACATGAGCTAATTAGCACACGTCAGAGCAGAGCTCCATCATGTGTATGGGTTCCCCTATAAGACTTTCCCCACCCACTCTGTCCAGTACCCCCAAACCACTTTGAGAGTTTTGGTGAGCTGTTGTTGGGGGGGTGAGGGTTCTGGTCTGGCCTGTAATAGCTCACTAAACCTCCCTAAGTGGCCCTCTAGCCCCAATAATTACCCACCCCTAGACTCCACCAAACTGGGGCTAGCACTAACACTGTGGCAGTTCATAGTGCAACATATAACAAGGCCCTAAAAAAGCCCAGAGCTAAAGTAGAGGTGTGATTTAACCACAAATTAGCTACATCATGGGTAGATACTTGCACCTACAACCATGCATACACATATATTCCAGAAGGCACTAGCTGAAACTTTGTGAAACGTGGTCAAGCCTTCTCTCACCTCCCATCAGGCGTCAGCCCTCATGGCAGGTGTGCAAAGGCAGTGGGGAAGACTGCCTCAATTTAAAATGAGGCTTTGAAAACTATAGGTTTTCTACCAGCTTGAAAATCTTTCCTTTGGCTCCTACATGTGCTAGAGTTTCCATTAACATCACAGGCCAGGTAGTTCATATATCATATTTACCAGCAATGGAAACAACATCAGGATAATATAAATATATTCTGGTGCATTAGCATTCTGGATAGATAAGGGCAATAGCAATCCAGAGAGAGGGCACTTAAGTGCACCAGATAGAAGAGAAGAGGCATAGACATGCCATACTCAGCGAGCACTTGATATCTGAGCAAATCCAAGCTGCTGTCTTCATACAGAAGAGTGTGTCTTTGATATAATATTCCCCTGAGATATGATATACACCTGTGATTATCCTGACTTGCAGTTTCATGTCACTGTGCTGCCCTGAGCCAGCTCTATGAGCTACAGCATTATTTATCTGGCAATAAACATCTTTCTGTTTGGGAGATGAGGATTTTGGTTGGGAAAGTAATGGGCAGTTTCTGTTTAGCTTGAGGGGACATATCCAGAGGTGAAGGAAGATCATCCTCCCAATCTGAGGAACCTTCCATAACCTCCTTCCAAAGGTGGCAAGCTTAGAAGGGGGAGAGTCACTCCAGCACTTAAACAAACAGTAGTAACATCTGGACCACTTCAGTGTTGGTGGTGAACCAGTGCCACGCAGTGACAGTCCTGCATGGGAGAGTTTCACCTTGTAATCAGAAAAAGCCCCCAAGAGAATTTCTGGACACAAGCATGGTTAGTAAGCCCTGTGTCTTTCCTCTCATGCCAATAGCTCCCTCGTTTGTGTCTCTTCATTCTCTTCTTACTGGCCTTCCTCTTTCCTCCGCCCTCCGCCCTGCCAGCCCTCACCCTAACACTAGGGCTGTGTGAAACAGCACCATTTCATTTCAACTTCCTTTTCGCCGTTTCAGCGGGACAGTGTTTTGTTTTGCGTTTCATTTAGTTTCGAACCTGCTGTTCCATTTCGTTTCATGAAAAATATTTTGCTGTTTTGACACTGTTTTGATGTTTCACCCCTAGGCTATAATGGGGAAGCACAAACTGCCTAAAACTTTTTCATTTTGGGGCAAATTTGGATGAAAACAGCAGGGATAGTAGACCCAGCTGAGGGCATGAATCCTGCCAAGTCTCAAGGAGATAAGTAAGTTTATGGAAAACTGGACCTCAACATGTTGAAAGAAAAACTCATGTCAGTTGTAAGTGTGAAGGCACAGGGGGGTGAAAACATCAGGGATGGTAGCCCCTGCTGAGGCCACAAAACCTGCTAAGTTTCAAGGGGATAGGTGCAGGGGTTTCTGGGAAACTGCACGTCAAGCTGCTGAAAAGCAAAACTCATGACAAGTGACAGTGTGTGTGTGTTAAGGTGCGCCCTCACTGGTGCTGGGGCCTCTACACAACACGGCAGTGTGCCCCAGTGAGGTCTCCTCCTCCCCTACAGCCTCATCTGGGTGCACCACTTTAAATAACAACAGGAAATAACCAGCAAGCAGCACAGTAGCACCAGCAGCATCTCAGGCAGCCAAACTGTCACAGTCAATATAAGAGTCCTTCCCTCCTTTCCCCACTCCCTTACCTTACTTTCTGTTTCCCTGCAGGCAAACCCAGCTTCTGCTTTGAAACTCAAAACGTTTCAAAAATTTTTGAAATGTTTTGACTGCCCTTGTTTCGTTTTGAGGCTGTTTTGAAGCCCTTCATTTTGTTTTGATTTTGCTGTTTCGAGCTCGAAATGAGTCGAAACAGCATCAAAATTAAACAGCCAGTGAAATTTCGCACAGCTCTACCCTACACACCTCCAAGTGCATGCACTGATAGGGAGCTCCCTGCCTGCACCACTGCTCAGCAGGGTTTAGCCAACAGTGGAAACTTGGTGCTGGAGTTAGAAGGATGCCTTCCTGCTAAGGAGCAATCCATCTCCCAGTGGTTTTGATCAGGCTGGTAAGGTCATGGGTCCAAATGCTGGGTTTATTACCCCTGCTCATTGTCGGGCTTGGAATGAGTGTGCTTGGTTTTCATTAGTGAAGGAGTTAACATGCAGCGCACTCCTGGGCAGGACAAGCATGCAAGACTTTGGAAGAAATCAGCTGAGGAGTTTTTTAATCACGTTCTTTTGTCAAATAGGAATAACAAGGCTTGCCACCTGTGCAAAATACTCTGAAAAGAGCAATATATGAATTGATTGCAGTAATTATTATTATTTTTATTTCTTTGCACCTTCTTTTTCTGTTGTACACTTGAGAGGTTCCTAAATGCCGCATTGCCATTTTCTCAATGAAAAAGAATGGATCTGTGACAACACAGAAATGCCCCTAAGAAATGTTCTGTTGTCATCTGCTTTTTCAGGTTACCTTGACAAACCATGAAGGAAAGTATCTTCTGTTTTGGGTTGTTTTTTGTTTGTTTGTTTGGGGGGGGGGGTGTTTTTTAACCTGATTTTTTTTCCTCCAGTTTTTCTGAGTTTTCTGTTTTGCCAAAAATGTTTATACAAAATTTGGTAAAAAGAGAAAGTGCACTTTCCTCTTTAATGCTTTTCATGGAAGGCAGAGTGTACTTATAACCAGACTGACTACAGGGAGAGCCAGAATCATGTGCCTCCCCCTGGGTGAAGATGACCCAACTTGGAGGAAATAGGAGCTGATCTCATATCCAAACCCAGTCCCTTCCGAGGTTCAAAACAGGTCTGGAAGCTTTATTCAGCAGAGGAAGGTTTGCCTTGTGGCTAATGTATAGGACAGAGAAGCGGAGATCTGGATCTTAGCCCTGACCCTGCCACTGACTTCCCACGTGATCCAAGCTAGGTTATTGCCCTTGTCTGTTTGGTGTCTCCTTCAATGTAGTAATGAGAATGGTGATTCCCTTCCTCATGAGGCATAGGGAGGGTTAATTACTCACTGCTTGTTCAGTGCTTTGAGTAGGTAAAGTGCTGTCTAAGAGCAAAGCATTATGATTAATAATATCCTGCCTGCTAAAGCAAAGTGCTTAGTAGGATTCAAAAAGGATTAGACATTTATATGAATACAGAGAATATCTACAGATACATTAAATGGGATAAAAATCTGCAGGGGACTTAAACCCTCACGCTTCAGGGCATAAGCCAGCCATTAGCTTCCTGGGGTTAGGAAGAAACATCTATGGGCATGTTAATGAATAATTGTCCGCTCTGGGAATGTCATGGGTCCCTAGGAAGCATCTACTACTGGCTTAGCTTGACAGGACCTGCAGAGACAGAACCTGGGGCAGATGGACCCCTGGACTGATTCCAAGAAGTTCATTATTGTTCTTACTACATATGTCATTACTGTCCTCCAACTAGCTTTCTTCTCAGAACTTTTCTTCTCTGCACTTTTCTTCCTGATGTACCTGCCCAGTCATTCACCTAATTCTCCCATTCACCTACACAGTGATTTATGCTCTTCTTCCCCAGTCCACTCACCCTATTAAATCACCCCTTTGCCTGCAGCTCTTTCCAGTTGTCACCAATGTGGGATGCTGTGGCAATAATAAATAATGCACAGTGCCATGTGCACCGTCCCTTCTTCCAGCAGGCTGAAGCTGCATGGAGAATCAGTGTTGATGCTACCAGGCAACCAATTACAGCACTGCTGGGAGGAGAGTCAAAGCTCTGTATGCCTAAGGGATGGACACCCCTGTCCTCATTCAAATGGAGATCTCCACTCCTTTCTGCCCCATGGGCTATACCCGAGGGCTGATGGCATTGGAAAGAACAGCTATGCAATTTTCTAAGTACTGCATAGGAAAGTAAGACACTGGCTCTTTTAATGCTGTGGCAGGAGTGCTAAATCATTCTTACAGACTTGTTATGGCATGGTTTGAGGTTCATCAATAGTTATATATGAATGCATTGGAATAAATACCCACTATTAGCAGGGATTGTATGCATCTGTGTATAGTGGAGCTGGGCAATCATTCGTAGCAAAGAATGAATTTTTCTGTCAGCTGATTGTCTGCAAGTGGTGATGGATTTCTGGAAAGCATTCTCTAAGGGTGAATGCAGCCCTGTGAAGAAAAGCAGGATGATTCAGTGCTTAACGAGCTGGCCTCAGGTACAGGAGAGCCCTGTTCTGCCACTGACTTGCCATGTGACCTGGAGGAAGTCACGTCACCTCTCTGGCCTTCTGTTCCTCATTGTGCCATTGGAACGATGGTTCAGCTCTACATCACCAGAAGGTTAGGATAAATACAGTAGAGCAGCGGTTCTCAAACTTTTTTTTTTTTCATGGACCATTTGAAAATTGCTGAGGATCTCATCACACCACTTAATAAACTTTTTTTGTTCTCCAAATCAAAGCACACGACTTATATTTTAATATCAGTAGTCTTACCTTACAAGCACAGACATTCTTGATTGTTCCGCAAGCTTTCTGTGGACCACTTGAACGGAGGTCATGGACCAGTGGTAGTTCACAGATCACAGTTTGAGAACCCCTGCACTAGAGGATGTTATGTGCCACAATTACTACTGATAGGAGCTGTAGATAGCAAAGGACTCTCTCAGCACCTTTTAGAAGATGTAATTAGGGTTGAAGTAGTATCCATGCTTAATGCTGGACCTCTGCCTAGCAACCTTACTTGAATATCTTCAGCAGGTAATTACAGATCTCATTTTTTTTCAGTGTTTCAACCAAAGAGGGGATTTTTCTTGTAAAAAAGCTCACAAGATTTTTTCCCCGCTTTCCAGCCACTGTAGTAAATTGCTCACCAAAAGTTTGCTGCAAGTATTCAGTTTTCAGTATTTCTTCCTTATTTTTCCCTTTTTGCCTCTGTGTCTCCTATTGGGAGTGAAAATACATCAAGAAATGCACCTTTCTAAGTTGTTTCCAATATAAATGGTAAGAAGGAAATATCTAAACTAGGAGAGCCTGGTAAAAAGAAGCTGGTTTTCAATGGAAGAGATTAAAAGGCAGATCATACAAAACTGATAAAAGGAACAGGACTTTTATGCAATGTGTGGTTACTATGTGGAACTCCTGGCCACAAGATATAGAAAGGATTGCCTATAGCTATGAATTTCATCATCTGAAATCCTAGTAAGGATGAACACTTAATGAGGTATCCTTAACGTCTGGCTCCATGGCACAAGCTGACCATTACCGCTTGGGGTTAGGAAGAAATGTTGTCTTTGGACATCATATTGCAAAACTGTCCATCCTGAGCATTAACATCATTCCTTGGAAGTGTTTGATACTGTCAAAGCTTAATGGAACTATGTCAAGGGTAGTGGTTGCTAAACTATCACATAAGCAGACATTTCCAAAAGAAACTGATTTGGGGCATCTCATCTTTTTCCAGAGGCAGCTCTAAAAGGAGACTGATTTTTAGAAGATGGATGCTCAGTGCATTTAGAAAAACAGGTCCCTTTAAAGTGACTTAAGTTGGAGACACCTGTGCAGAAATGTACCCCTGTGCAGAAGGCCACCAAAACACCTATGCACGCTTTTAGCCCTAGTTTAAGAGTTCAAGTGGGATTTAAGCAAAACCTACATCTTGTGCTGGCCCATTGCTCAAGGGTGAATTTCACCCTTGCCATTTACTCAACCTTCAGGAATGCAGGCTCATTAGCTCCTGACAGAGAATACTAGATTATGTGCATCCTCCGTTTATTTCCCCCTTGCTGTGCTCATTACAATAACAGGGGGTTATTTATTCTCTGAGAAAGAGTGATGCCCAATTTGTGTCATTATTATTATGTATATTCTAATATATTACATCAAATCTAATTAGATAATGGCAGCCCCAACAGAAAAGGGTGGGATCAGATTTCACTTTACTTTAGGTCCAATCTGTCTAGTTTACAGTAATGGCACTGACCATAATGACTGCAGTGCATAATCAGAGATGTCCTATCTGTGTCCCTAGGCCTCCCTTTTTGTTGAAGTGTCAGTTAAGTACTGGTTAATGCACACTCAACATACAGCGTTACCTGGAAAGATACTCAGTGGGCACATCAACAAGAGATACTTTACTGCAGAGTAGACTAATTTACTGCACAATTAGGTGTCATGTTACTGTCTATATGTACGTGGCATTTACTGCACCATAAATTAGTGTACTGCACCATTAGCTAGTACCTGTATTTACTACACAGTAATTACTACACAGGATTAACTGCACAGTAGTTACTACATACTAGTGCTTGTGTAGATGCTGGCTGTGTCTACATGGGATACTACTGCACAGTCGTTGGTGTGCATTATTTAGTACTTGCATAAGCAAGTACTACATGACTGCACAGTAATCCAAATTACAGCACAGTAGCGCCAGCAAATGCCCTTTTTGTGTCATTACTGCACAGTAGCCTAGTACTAATTCACAGTAGCACTGCATCACAGTTTTTGTCTTGCAGTGCTACTACTCAGTAGTATAGGGTTACTGTGCAGTCAGGGTCTCATGTAGATGTGCCTACTGACTGGGACCAAACTGGCTCCTGGCCAGCTACACCAGGAGGGGGCCACATGGGACAGGGGAGTTCCCTGTCCTCAGTCCTGTCACTGCTCACTCCCAACTCCCCCCAGGAGGTGAGAGTCAATCAGAACCAGGATGGGGTTGCTCTCTGCTGTCCCGCTCAGCCAGGGGCTCACTGGCAGCTGTCCCACTTTTGGGCTGCTGCTGGCTAGCTCCCTGCTGGGCACAGGGCTTGCTGGCAGCTGTGTGTCCCAAAGTGCACAGGTCCAGGAAAGCTCTGCTGACTGTAATGGCGGCTGTCTCCCAGCCCCATGCACATCGGGATTCCTCTCAATGTGCACAGGGTCAGGAAACAGCAGCTGCTGCAGCCAGCAGAGCTCTCCTGGCCCTGTGCACATTGGGACAGGCTCCTGCCAACAGATTTGCTCCCAACAGGGTGCATGTGTAGACACACTCCCAGGGAAGGCTCACTGTGCAGTATTTTACTGTGCAGTAAGGCTGTATTGCATTAATAGCTTATGTGGATGTGCCCAGTGAGATGGAGCAGGCTCAGCGTAGAATAATTTACTCCTTTACAACAGCATCTTTCAGAGGCACATAGCAGCACATTCTGAAAGGAGTCAGCAGCGAGCTGTGGAAGAACAGAAGTTTTTAAGGGAGGTTCTAAAGAGTGGAAGTAAGTGAGTCTCTACATAAAAGGGGAGAAGAGAAAAATTATACCTTCAATGGCAGAGGGGGGCAAAAGAAAGGCCGGGACTAAACAGGAGCCTCAGCCTTTGCGGCAGCAAGGACTAATAGGGGGTGATCTGTTACTCTCTCTGTGACAGGGTTAAACTTTTATCAAGATTGTGTCTACACTGATAGCTTGGATTAACCTTAAGGATGCTCTAAAGCCCAAAGTAACTGAAAACCCTACATTTTGACTCCCAGCAGTAGTCCTGTCCACCCTGGAAGTTCTGCTGAAACTCAGGGTCTCTACCGAACCTCATAATGTTCATTTCTTCCACCTATGGCCAAACATAATAAAGTCCCCCCAAGAAGGCTCAACACTCAGGCTCTAGGATAAAGACTGTAATCAACAGTTTCTTGGCTGTGGCACAAGGGAACTCTACTCTTCAATAAGAGAAACTCATCTCTGCAGAAGACAGGTCCTCCTTGGATGCTGACCCCCAAATCAGAAAGGATTCCTACAAAAGCAATGGGTATCACAAACCTCACTGCATTTCGCACCATCTGGTACATTTTGTTGTACTATCTCTTTTCTCATCAGGTCATAGCAAGATGCATAGTAAAACATGCATGGGTATAAAGAATAAAAAATATTCAGCATAATGTGCTCTACTGCACATATTTTTCCCTCTTGGGAGAGGATGAGAGAACCAACGTGTGGCAGTTATTAGGTTGGTTAATGAATGACTAGAAGCCACTCAGATACTATAGTGATAAGCACAGTGTAAGAGTCTATATCAAACAGAACAGACCAAAATGGAGTAGATATTGGTCTACTTGGAATAAGCTTGCGTGCAAATCCTATTTTTGAAAGGACAGAATGGTGTGCCTAACATTTTCAGTTTCAACATTTCCCATTTGTTCTCAAAGCATGCGCAGCTGTCATTTCCTGTGTTTTGATAGGAAAATGACAATATTTTGTGGACATCTATGAAAATTAGGAATTCCTAGGTTGTGAAATGCCTAGAATATAATGCCGAAATTCACCACATGAAATCTCCCAGAAAATGTCCACTACTTTCAGGTACCTGTAGTTATCTCAATCAAGTCCAGATGCAGGCATGGTAGAGTAGGCAGTAATGCATTGATTTAACTTTTATAAACATCATAAAGTAAATCGGACCGTTAGCAAACCTGGAAAGTTTGCCAGAGGCAGACAGATCCTCTACCAGGCTCTGTTTTTGAGGTGAATAGCTCTCAAAATATTCACCTATGTTCTCAGAAGTAATCCTGTGAGCTACATCTCCCACCACTCTTAGAAGGAACAGACTTGAGGTTTCTAGGCCAAGCCAGGATCTGCTAAAAGAGCACTGAAGAGTTTTCAGAAAATGAGCTTTTCTGAGTGATAGAAGACACTTCTCTATTGCTTTTCAGTTTTTTATTAGTATCAGATGGGACTGGCCCAGGAGAATAGCAACATGTAAAATGACACCAATACTGGAAATACCAGTTAATGTCCTAGATCAACCTACTGGTTAGCATGGTATGGGTGACACCAGGAGAGAGGCAGTGAACTATATAATAAGGGAAAATGCAACATGATGCCTTGTAAGACTGAGATGTTTGTGCCCACAGAGATGTGTTATGATATAAACCCTCATTTCAACATACTTTACCTTTGGCCTGCCTCTGATGACACTTACATTAGCTTTATAAAGTAGTCTTCCCAGCTGGAGGTGAGGGTGACTTCATCCAGGTCAGGATTTGGGAGAGGAGAAGGAAGCCTTGATTGGCTTCATGGATTCTCTCCCTTTGTCTTCGTCCCTGTGTACAAATCAACAGCTGGCTGGGTGCTCGAGGTGTCTGCCAGCTCTGCCGCTCCCTCTCCTTCCCACCTGGCACGGAGCGGCTGCCATGGGGTAGCTGCCAGCTCAGCTCAGCTACACTTATAAATCCTCTTTGCAATTTCATTCATTTCAAAGTTCCCTGTTACCAGCTCCAGCCCTTAATCTCACACTCTATAAATCAATCAGTTAGGGAGCTGGGTAGAATAGGAAATCAGCTCCTTTTGCCCACAGTCCTCTTTATCTGAGTGGAGTCGGGTAGTGAGTGTGTATGGGGGGCGGGGGGGAGTCACTTTCTGCTGCCATGACTCACCCTTTGTGCAAGGTAAGAATTGAAGAAGGGGGAAGGCATGTGCAGAATGGCTCAAGAACAGACTTGAGTTTCCACAGTCCTCACAGCTAGCCCCTGAGTTGATTTGCTGAGACTAATTAACTTGCCCTGCTCTCCCTGGGCTTGCAGTATTGATAACTGGAGAGCATTTAGTCACTTCTAGTATAAATTCCATCCCACCTGAGGTGTGCAGGGCTATGGCATGTCTCCAACCTCTGAGCCAGACTGAGCATGCCAGAGCAATTTCAGCCTAAAGAGCTAACCCTTAAGTTTGACACTCGCTGCAGTGATAGATTTGCTCCAAAGGAAAATGCCCCTTTGGCGACCATTAAAGAGACACTTTGTTTAGATTTGTGCTGAGGTGTTTTACGTCTAGTCTGGGGCTTTCAGCAAAAAAAGGCTGATGGACTCAGAGTAGTTCCCAGCCAGGAGAGGCATGGCAATGATCTGTTGCCATGAATAAGGGCATTAATGCAAAAGCAGGGGAAAGCTACCCAGTTAAAATCACCTAAAGCAAGTATAACACTTGAAGGGTCTACTTCCAATACCAATCTGGGCAGGACAGCAAGGCATATGCTGTACGTTTGCTGGTATACACTATTTGATTTACATAGTACTATGATAATATAGTAAACAATGCATGTAGCAACACGAATTAGACCGAGATTGTGCTTTTTATCTGTAGCCTATATGAATTAGTGTTTCCTCTGAAGCCTTAATATTTATAGTTCTTGAATTTTTATGAGATTTTCTCTGTCATGCTATGATTTGGACAGTGACATTATCCATATGAAACGTTTTTCTGAGTGAAAATACAGTCTCATCAATCCATTTTGCCAGTATGTGTTCATTTTGTTTTGGAAACAGTTTTTCCAAAACAGTCAGCAGAGCTCTCCTGGACCTGTGCACATTGGGACACACCGTTTTTAATTTTTTAAAAACAAAATAGTCTGACTGGAGGTAAATGACTTACAGCTATAAAATAACTTTAATGCCATTTCTAAAATTCAAAACTTTGGAAATGAAGCAATTTAGGGGGGTCAAAATGAAATTTTTCAATTGTTTCTAATTTGCCAATCCTGGGGCTTTTGCAGCAGAGAAAAGGCAGCCAACCCTAGATGTCTAGGAATAGAGAGAGAGAGAGGGGATAGCCGTACAGGATGGGAAGTGTATATATACAAAAGTAACTCTGGATTTAAAAAGCAGTTACTCTGAAAAGGACTTACAGATCATGGTGGAAAACAAACTCACCACAAGCACCTAGAGAAAAGCTATGGCTATGAGGGCTGATACAACTCTTGAGGTATAAGCAAAAGAATATCAACTAGAAGAGAAAGATAGTGTTGCAGCTGTGATTAGCAAGGTGAGACAATTGCTGGATACCCTGTTTAATTCAGGCTTTCACATTTGAAAAAAGGGTGTTGAAAAACTGAACGTTTGAGGTTTGAAAAACCAGCTGTATAGATTAAAGAAGCTCCTGCTATTTAGCTTCTCCCAGGGAAGGTTAAATAGTAGTTTGATCACAGCGTAGAATTAACCTGAGCAAGGGAAGACACCAAAGGGACACACAGTTTTGCAAATAGGCAGAATACCACCTACGGAGGGAAAGCTAACGCTAGGCAAATTTAGATAGTAAATAAAGTACAAGTGTTGAACAGAGATTGATTAACCACTGAAACAACTTAAATGGGAACTGCTGGATTCTGTCTCACTGGAAGTCCTTACTCAAGATTGGAGGTCCTGCCACAAGATTTAGTCTAACTCCAAAAGACGCCTTTGGGTGCTGACAGAAGTGATGGTTTGTCACGCGATCAGCTATTGAAAGCACTCTACGGTTTTGAAGTGACAAAAGTGCATGTCTGCAAAGTGCTTTCAAAGGTGCCTGATTGCACGATAAATGAATCCTCACTGCATCAGGGTTCAAATGAAGGCACTCCAAAATGGAGCACCTTCATTAACTTCTGTTAGTGCATGCCAGGAGCAGGGCTGTGCTGCTTCAGCCTAGCCCCATCAGGATGGGAGTGGGGGAAGAGAGGGGAGGGAGTTCTGTCTGGGATTTTCCCAGCTTGCACTGGAGGATGTGGCTGGTAGATTGGAGCTTCACCAAGGTGCGGGCTTCAATCCACTCCCCACCCCCAGAGGAAGCTGGCCAAATCCTAGAACAGACATCCCTCCCCTGCCTTCTCCCCCTCCCATCCTGAGACAGCACCAGAGTTGGGAGGGCGGGGTGGGGCTAGGGGAAGAGACTATAGACATGAAACATCTCTCACTGGATTGGCTCTAAAGTGAAGCTCAATTCTCCACCCTCCCAATCCAACAGCTAACATCTGTTGGGTCAGGAGGGTTGCTGTAACTCATGGTGCTTTCTGTAAAGTGCCATGAGTTAGACCGGGTAGGTACACATCTGTCAGTGCCCACTGACATGATACAGGAATTATTGGGCCTGTGCAAAAGGTCAAGCCAGATGACTATAATAGCTTTGACTGCCTTTAGAATCTTTTAATCTTTGAAAAGTAAAGACTGGAAACAATTGTGGTCACAGAATTTACAAGTGGTATGGAAACTAATATAAGAAATACTTCTTCCCTGCTATTTCAGTCTCATAAGTTACTCCAAGAGGCATAAGAAAAAAAACCTGTTAACATGCAAATAAATGCCAAATCAAACACAAATATGGTCTCCTTTTCATTCCCTAAGCACCAGTGAAACATTTTCTTGTGACAATGCAACAGCTAAAGGTTCCAGTTTTGTATACATACGTGTATATGACATGCAAAAATCTCTCTCTCTAAGCTTTATCTGCAGCTCTGATCATCCAGAGCAGAGTGCAGTGAACCAAACTCCATTAGGCAGATTTTCATCACATGGTGGGCTATTGATGATTGCTGACTCATCTGTATTAACTTCAAGAGCACCTCCATGTTTTCATCAGTGTATGAGAATGAATGGTTGCTGAACACAAGTGTAACACCTGCGAATACTGTCCTATGAGCTTGTGCAGGCATTCCTTCCACACCTAAAGAGAAAAAAGAACACAGAGCTGGGAAAGAGGGAGGAAAAAGAAAGTGTGCTACTTCTTAAGAGGTAGAGGAAGCAAGAAAATGATCTGCATAAGGGGTATCCTAAGTGGCATCCATTCTGGCCTTTTTGCCATGTTCACCTAGACACTGGACATAAGAAACAGAAATGGACTGAACTGCCCAGGTTGAGGGAGTGAGAAAGTCAGCACTATAGTGAGTAGCTGCCTTGGTCATCTGAGCTGTGCACAAGTTCCCTGATTCAGGGAAGAAGAGAGAAAGCAGCCGTTAGAAGATGAGGGGGAAGGCAGATACACTGGGGCAGGGGCCTTGAAGACATAGAAATGGGGGAGGAGGGATGAAAGAGGTAAAATTGTTACAGGTCCAGCTGAGCCATTTGGTGGGAAGGAAGGGTGTCTACTGTCCCAGCATGGGAGAGTTGAGGCAAACCCTTGTCTTGTACTCAGTGCTTTCCACTAGTGGGCTGCATCCTTGGTTTCAGCGAAAATGGCCTTGCAGGTCATAGGTTGCCAGCCACTGGTTTTCAAGCAGAAAGTTATCCCTTCACTCAGCAAGCAGTTGAGCTTTGCTATTATAATGAAGGTGCAAAGAGCAGAGAACAGAATCCCTCTGTCCTTCATTCCCCCAAGCAGGAGCCAACTCCACTGTAGCCATAACAGGACTAATCCTATGGAAACTGGGCACATCTACATGTGCAATTACGGTGCCTGAATAAACTGCGGCGCTTACTGTTCCAGAGTTAATTGCTTCTGGGCGTGATGTTTGAACATGCTTCTGGGAGCAATTAAGCCTGGAGCAATAAGCTCCTCAGTTTATTCAGGCTCAGCACGTGGAGCCCAGGCAAAGCAGATCCAGCTGACAGGGAGACAGGTGGTCAGCCTGCCAGCCTGGGGCTGCACCCTCCAGCTCGATGTGCTGCAGAGGGGCTAGCTGGGGCATGAGGGAGCTTCAGCATGGGGCTACCCAGCAGGCAGCCCCCACATTGAAGCACCTTTATGCCCCAGCCAGCTGTGCAGTAGCTACACATGTGCTTCTGTGGAGTTTTTTTACTCTGCAGCAGGTTTGTACTTGTATTTAGTACTGCTGCAGAGTAAATTAGTTTACTCCAGCCTAATAGGGGCACCTGTGTAGATGCCAAAATGTTTACTGGACAGCTAAATAGTTAACTGCGCAGTAACTGTCTCTTGGTGATGTGCCCACTGAGTGGCTGATGGGCTTCAACAGCTCCTCAGGAACATGGCCAAAAGACAGAGACCTCAACCTCATCAACTCTAATCTATGTAGGAGCCAATCAAGGGCACAAGCTGGGTAAAGCATTGCTTTCTTTTCTTCTTTGACTGCAGGACCTGTGGGGGCAGCCCAGGATGCATCTCCTCTCTTCATGTGACCACCTGCTACTGCCACGCAAATGAGCAGCTGCCCTCAGCCTTCTATTTTGCAGCATAGTGCCACATGTCCTGCAACAATGATATATCATCACTGCCAGATCTGCTCTTGCAGTTTAGCTTTGCTAGAAGGAAAACAGAACTTGCTGCATGGGCACATCTGAGTGCTCTTTCTGTCCCACTACCTTTCTGAAAACCTGGGGACCAGATTCCATTCCACACATTAGACATCTAAATGGCTTTGGTGCCTAAGGATAATTTTATTCCACCTCGAAAATCCTCTAGTGCATCTATTTTTGTAACATGCTGGGCATGTCTACATGTTCATTAATGCATCTTTGCTACTGCACATTAAGTTTAGTATCTCTAACATGAGGCGCAGGAGCTGTGCTAATCCACAGTAGCAAAGGTGAACATTTTTTGTGACACTTAATGTGCAGTAGACTAATTCTACTGTGCATTACCACATTTGCATTGTTTTTGCCATGATGCACTGCTGTGCAGTACAACAGTCCATTCCTCATTAAAGTGTCTTGCGTAGATAGCCCGCTGTCATCTTGCCCTGTCCTGTCCCTGCCCCAAAGAGCTGACAATATAAGCATAAAGCACACGCAATGTCACTCAGCATGATGATTCTGTCACTATGCAGTTTTATTTGGAAGTGTCCTACATTTCTGTGTTGTAATTCTTTTCTTGTTTTTTGCAGTGCCTCATCTGTAAATGTTGGCTGCTGTTTAACAACCTGTTTGGAGTAATGTTTCCCAAATAACCTGTGCTGATCTATGGATGGGAAGCAAAAAACTTTTACTGTGGTGGGGCCACTTTAATAGAACTTAGCTCCAAGTATGGGCTACTTCTAACATCATAGGAGCCAGAATCAGAGCTGCAGCCACATCTGCAGTCACCATCACTCCCCAACAACAGAGGCACTGCTGCCACATCTCCCCAACACTTGGGCAAAGCCCCACCACCACTGAAATGCTGAAGAATGCCCCCAAGCTCCATGGACCAGATAAAATGGCTCTGCAGGGCATAAGCTGCCAACCCCTGATTTAGTGTGTTCCCTTTGACCTTCAAATAACACTGAATATCTAATATGCTCTGAGTTGGGGTGGGGGGGGGAAGAGGCTGGAAAGTTATTGCATTTCCTTTTATCATTAACATCCTGCTGCAATAAAGTGTTATTTTAGTATATATAACTACATCTATTACTGCTTTAACCAGCATTTGGTTTTTAAACTGGCTTCAGGGTACACGCTCGGCAGCCCCCATAATAATATAGCTCTATGCAGCCATGTTGAAGCTAGTGCCAGGGGTAGGGTTCAGTTACCTGGGACATGGAAGTATCAAGCCTTCTCCACAGAATCACTGTGCTGAACTCCTCTAGTACTGCTTGGAGTGTTGGATCCTGACTCCAGAGCTAAGGCAAGCTGCAGTGATGGGGCCCTTCAGCAATCACCATGGGGATGGTAATTTTGACTTGAAGTTTGTGAAACCACTAAGCTACCAGATCTGGGGGGCACACATCCCCCCCATGCATGCCCCTTCCCTCCCCCCACCCCTTCTCCCCCCACCAGACTCACCAACGGGACGCTGCTCTCCAAGGTGCTGGGCTGGCCACGTGCATGCTGCAGCTGAGTGCATGCACACAGCATTTAACAGCAACACTATCTGCCACATCAGCCAAAACTTTTTGAAATATTTATAACAAAATATCAACTCTCAACTCACCTGTTGGCATCCTTTTGCGTCGATGCCCAGGGCAGTTGCCCTGCTTGCCCCTCTCTTGCAATAGTACTGCTCTTTACCTTCAGTCACTGACCCACTCACTGCTTTCCTCTTCCTGCTGCCCAGCAGGTATCTTTTCCCCTCGAGAGGGGTATATTTCTGTGTATTCACTCACTGACCAAATATACAACAGTGTCTTCTACTGTCAAGAAGTTTGTGCAAAATATTCTGGAATGTATCTGAAAAAAGGTGAGCAGGGAGAGGGGCAGAATGGTGTCTTGAAACTCAGAAGCAAGGACCAGCTGAAAAAAGTAGTCCTGGATGCTGTCATGTGGTCTGTTCCTGTATTCATGCCTCACACTGCCACTGATGTCTGCTGGTATTATTAGCCAAGTTCCTTACAGTAATACCCATGGGCCAACCAAGGATGGGATCCCACAGTGCTAGGCGTTGCACAAGTCCAAAGAACTCTTGGTGCTATCCAGACCAGAGACACCCAGGGCAGGAGGAGGGAGGAACATACCAACTAAGTTAACAATGTGATGGCAGAAATTGGCATATTTGTGCCATGACTTTTTAAAGTGGGTTAATTAGGAGGGGATCAGCCAAATAGAAAGAAAAAGGAAGCACGGAGAGGGGACCAGGGCAGGGGAGCAGAGGGTCAGAGCAGCAGATGTAGAGGGACATTGTGAGGGAGTGGAGGGTCTGCAGCTAACAGCCAATCTGCGCAGAGCAGAACATTGGGCCCAAACTGTGACAAGGGCCCTGGATGACCAAATGTCCCTACTTTGGCTGTTTCTGTTCATCAGTGGAGTCTCTGGCTTGGTTCTCCTAAGATCACCCAGCCTTCCTGCTTTCCTGGTGGGAAAGAGGTACCACCAGCCTTCCTGCTTTCCTGGTGGGAAAATAGCTAGTCAGGCAGCATTGTGTGGGGTTTTTTTTAATGATTCCCTTTTTTATTTTTTCCCCCTTAAATAAACATGAATATTTTCATAGTGTATTTAGCAGCCAGATTGAAAATGCTAGTGGCTTCCCCTCCCATTCCACTGACATCCAGAGGAGGCTTGATGCTCCATATTGCAGGGGTTGAGTGACTCTGTTGCTAGAAGGAGATCCCCACCGTGCAGAGCAGCCTTAGCTGAGCTATGGAGTCAGGCTGAGAGGAGCCCATAACTCAGTACAGAACTGCAGCCCCTGGTGTTTTCACTGCTTATGGGTACTTAACTGTGGCTCCCATACTCAGGATCCAGCCTCGCATCAGATTTTCAGGCATCTCCTTGACCGTGGATCCCTTGTCAATCAGATGCTTTTGGCTTTCTGTGATGACAGAGATTTGCCATGCAAAAAGTCTTTTGGTTTTTCAGTGTTTCTCTTCAATAACCTTTCTTAATACCCAAGCACTTAAACAGCCAGCTTTCTAAATCCTTATTACCCTTGCTTAGAGACTTCATTTTAAGTAGTACTTTGAATTAAGGTTCTCAAATATGCATTCAATTTCAGTTTAAAAGGGGTAGTTAATGTATGTTACATAAATAGCTATTATTAAATACGTTCACTGAAGATTAACAACTGCTGGGTGTAATGGATACATGTCTAACTACTATGATATATACTGATTTTCCCTATTATATAGCTGCTGGATGTGTGTCTGTTAGAACAGAGCAAGGAATTCACAGTGCATAATTAAGTAGATGAATTTAGATTTCCTTCCTGTCTGTGGAACTATGCAGCATCTTCAAACATATTCATTGTTTCAATATGATTTTGAACATTTTTCTTGCACAGGTTTCTTTCATAATGTGGCCTAGTTAGCTGTAAATACATTAACATGGGACCAGATCTAGATGTGAAGACTGAGAATCCAGACCCTTGCTCTCAGCACACCCATCAGCTCTCGGGCCTATTGGAATATGATAATTTGCACCCCCATGAAAGATCAAAGCAGCTTCTGGTGTAGCATCACCCCTTTGAATTTTGATATGCCTCCCTTTACCTTCCTGTAGAGATGGACACTAGGCCTGTTCAAAGTAGCAATTATTTGCTTCAGATTCAGCCAATTCAGTGGGACAGTAATTTGATTCAGTGATTTGAATCACTGTCCTGACTCGATTCGGAGATTCGGCCATAGACTAAACAGGCAGCTGTCCTCAACCATGCTGAACACAGCTGCCTCCAGCTGGTAAGTTTCTTGTGTTGGGTGGAAGGGGAAGGGAAGGGGTATGGGGTGGGGGCAGATCAATGCCTCCACAGTGAGGGTGGGATTGGGGCTGGGGCTGGGACTAGCTGCCCAGCCAGGGTGGGGGAGTGGGGGCATGTGGGACTCGAGGAGAGGAGCTCCCGTCACTGGGCGCTGCCATGCTCTGCCGCTCCATAGTTTTATAGTTGGTGGGGTCAGAAGGGAGATGAGCAAATCACCTAGTCCGACCCCCTGCCACAGCAGGAAAGAGTACTGGGGTCAAATGACCCCAGCAAGGTGTACATCCAGCCTTCTGTTAAAGGAGCGGCTCTTCTGGTGGCTCCTCCAGTGGCTCTCGTCACCGGTCTAGGAAGGCATCAGAGGGGGTGTGTGTCCCCAGATCTGTGTGGATGGGCTGGGCTGGACTGCACTCTGGATGGGTGGCGGAAGGTGCAGGGAGTGGGGCTCTGCCCTCCTGCCACTCTCCCAGCTGGGGCAGGGAGGCATGGGACAGTGCCACTGCGCAGCCTTGGACAAGTGGCACACAGCAGCGGAAGCCACTCCAGCCTCCCGGACAAGCTGCGGCTTCACGCCACCACCCCCCGGCTGGGCAAGCAGCAGCAGGGCATGGGGGTAGATGTGTGCACCCAGATCAGGGAGGGGCAGCAGGGGCTATGGGGAATTTTAGGGTGGCTGCAGCCCCCCAGAGCCCTCACTGCACTGCAGTCTGCAGGGCGGGCGGAGCCAAGGCTGCGCTCTGGGCTGTGGCTGGGGATAGCTGCCCGGAGTACAACCCAGGCTCCACCCGCTGTGCAGAGCGCAGCCCAGCGGTGGGTGGCTGGGGCTAGCCTCCCGGAGGGCAGCCCAGCCTAGCCTGCCCCATGCAGGTCTGGGAGCACGTGCCTGCTCCCATGCCCTCCCAGACCAGCAGCAAGCAGCAGCGTGCAACAGTGGGAACCCCTCTCCCCAGTCCTACACTCCCCTCCCCATCTGGGGAGCTTGTCCCAGCCCCAGCCCCAGCCCCAATCCCTCTCTGGGGGCATTGATCTCCCCGCCTCCTACCCCCCGCCCCTTTCCTCTGCGTGCCACAACAGACTCCCAAATCGATTTAGACCTTTTAACGGGTTTCCCAATTTGATTCAGATTTGGAGATTCAGCTGCTGAATTGGACTGAATCTCCTCTGAATTGAATCAGCTACCAAAGCTTCAAACAGCCCTAATGGACACCTTGACCTGCACTGCTGCAGCTGCCAGGTAGCTGTTGTAGCTCCCTGTCAGTAGTAGTCCTCCAGTTTTGTCTTCCTGTTAGCACCCCAGATTTTAACTGGCAGCTGCCACAAACTTCACCACTATTATATTACTCTTGATTTGTTATAGAAAAATCACTTCCTGGTGCTCTCAAGTCTCCTAGCAAACAGGGAGGTTGCTTATTTATAATAAATGTTGCAGGATGCTTGTGGAAAGCAAACCCCTACTTAGTAATTGCAAGTCCATGCACAGGAACCCTCATTTTCCAGGCTTGTTTACTGAGGGTATTTCACTGGCATAATTATACTGGTGTAGTTATACTGGTATAATTCCCTATGTGGGCACTCTTAGTCTGGAATAAAAGTCACCACAATTTAAGTTACACTGGTATAACTATAATAATGTAATTATCATCATACTGATAACATTCCTCAGGTTGAAAAGCTCAATTAGAGTTTCATCATTCAATCAGGGAAGAGAGACACACTGTGTGTCCAGTCAGACCAACTCAAGTTTCAGCTATGGCATGTCACTGGTAAATGAGCTACAGGCCATGAATTATCCACAGAAATTACCTGTATGCATTGGCACATATAATATAGCTAATATAGTGGAATAAAACTGAGAAAACATCAATGTATTGGTAAGCAATATATAGGGAGACAAAAAGGCAACATTATTCAGTAAATTAACTATTGCAAAATGTTTGTTGACCTTGGCCCCATGTCTCATTTTGCATAGGGACCGGGGAAATCTGCATCCCCAAACCTAAGGGCAAGGAAGAGACAGTTAAACAGGTATTTCAATTCTGGATCAATCATGTAAGACCTGATCCAGTTGCATCTTGCATTAGGCCAAAGTGGATGACCAGCGGTGAATCAAAGCAGAATGCACCTTCAGCTCCTTGTATTAGAAATGCAGGAAACCAGGTCTGCTTGCTAAGCTCCCCTAAAATGATGCCAGTTATTGCTGGGGTCCTCGTGTATTGATTCAGCTGAGGAAATAGCTTCTTTTCTTTTTCTGTGCAGCCTTGGATTATCACTTTCCCTTGATGCTCTATAATTTCTCCCTTTCCTGCTATCCCTGGCTGACTTTGGCAGTTTCTAAGCTCTCCCAGGGGTGGGGGGTGGAGGGTGGGCGGGATGGGAGGATGTCTGACGGTTTCTGAAAGCTTCTCACAGAGATGCTTAGTGGGAACATAATGCGCCTACCAGGTTTGTGTAGCTCCTTCCAAGTGGAGTAGAGGAAATAAAATAGCACCTCCGCCTCCCCCCAAAAAATTAAGACTAAAAAAGGATTTCAGATGAACATAACTAGCTGAGGCATGTCCTCTGTGCTGGGAAGATCAAGTGCTAATGATGGTTCTGGCGCGTCGGTGACAGTTTTGTCTGTTGTATGTATATATATTTTAACTGTGAGACCACATGGGAGGCTCTTTATGCAGTCGAAGTGCCTTTGACAGCCGCTGAGAACACATTGGCTCTTTTCTGCTGGCAAAAGACTCATCCCATTAAAGGCTGTCGATAAAGGGAAGGGAAATGACAAGGGTGCTTGGGAAGGGAGAGAGGCAGCAGGAGGAGACAGGAGCTGCCACCGCCAATGTCATTACCGGGAATGAGAAGGAGCTTTTGCATAAATACACCATGTGTTTTCATTAGTAGCGGCAGGGAATATGCTGTTCTGAAGAGGCAGCATTTATACCATCAAGGAGAAAGGAGGATACCAGAGACACTGGGCAGCTCTGCATATGAGCACAGTGCAGCCCTCCTACTTGTTCTGTGTTACACTGGGGACCCAGAGTTAGCACTCCTAACCACACAGTAGGGTAAGGTGGGTTGGTATTGTGTGTATGTACATCCATGTAAGTCAAGGCGGATCTCCACATTGTATAATGGACTTGCACCTATTCAAGAACATGTGTTTTTATGATCACAGCCTACCAAGCCTGGACACTCCTCTCAGGACTCACTCCCCTAGGCCAGCATGGCCTCTCCCAGGCCTCTGTAGGTCAAGTGGAGCTTGACACAATAATAAGTCAGGATCACGAGCCAGCTCAGATGATCAGTGCCTTGGACAGCGGTTTAGATGTTGGATGTTTTCCCCCCAAAAAGCTCTGATCCCTGATTGCGACAGAGATTTTGCTGAGCCTGGCAGCTCATGAGCTCAGATCCAAGTCTGTTTCCTCACACTGTATATGTTTTGTTCAGTATTTTGTAAGTAATGAAGCTTCAAAGAGCAAGGAACTCACTCTGGACACCTGTTAGTGAGGAGGGAGAAGAACAGTTCAAAGCAGTTTGCACACTCAAGATGGCCACAGGCCTCTTGGTGCTTGCCTGCACTTAGGCCCTGGCAAGGTCAGGACTGAACACACACCAACCACATCCCACCTATGTCCTCATGCATGCTCCAAACTCAAAAATATACCAGTGAGGCTACTCTGGGCTTTGCCCCCATCTCTAGCCCTCACCTGAGAATAGCTTCTGGGGATGAACCAAGGATGGCTTCACTAGCAAACTTCTGAGTCTGAAGTATGTTCATAAGTGTGGGTGGGTTCTTCATAGTTTTCCTTCTGGTACAGTTTTGTACCTGCTGTACAAATCTGCTGCATACTCTTTTCTGTAGAGAGGTGGCTTTGTGATGGGTGACAGATGGAAAGCAGCAGCTTAACTGAGGGGCTGTATTACAGGCTGCAACCCGCTAATGAATGAAAGCTGTAGTTGCAACACCTGGCAGAGGCCAGGAGCGGACAAAGCAGGGTTGTCTCAAGGGACTGGAGATAGCCCTTCCTGAACGCTGGACTCTCCAGACCCTGGAGGACAAACAGCGAGTGGGGCTTTAGTGAAAGTGGAAAGTCGCTCTTGTAGGAGCATTTTGCCTTATTGGCTAACCTTTCTGCAAAAGGAAGACTGAATTAAGACGATTGCCAAGACACCATGGGGTATAGGGCAGGGATTTTACTAATATTGATATATACACACACACTTACCCACATCCTATTGATTGATTATAATTGTCTTCCTAAGTTTATTCCGGGCTCTCCCTTGACACCCCCAGTAAAGATGTATTTGTTTGTGACACAGACTCAGTGCTTGGGCAGGGAAAGGATTGCCTGTCAAGTGTATCCAGGGAGATATTTTGTTTCCTGAGGTTTCCGGGTGAGGCTCAAGTCATTGTTATTTTATATGTTTCCGGAAGGAAGCCCTAGACAATAGAACAGGGCCCTTTCTACTGTCAATACCTGGGAGAAGGTGACATTATTACTGGCAATGGCTTGCAGTGGCCACAAAGTGGTCAGAGCTTGATTGTGTTGGGCGCTATATGTATGTCAAACAGTTGCTACAACAAAGAGCTCATTTCCTAATTATGCAGGACAGATTTCGTGTGGGAGGAAGGAAGTATTATTTCCCTGGTTTACAGAGAGGGACCATTTTAGCTTGTTCACCTGGTCTTGCCCCTACCCTGGAATAAAATCCTGTAGGCCGTGATCCTATGGGCTTTCACCCTGCAGACTCATTCTCTTTGTGGCTGAATTTGCTCAAGGAAGTGATGTGAGTCCAGTTGCTGAAGGCCTTTAAAGGGGTGTTCAAAACACACTGAAACTGATTATTTCCCACAAAATTCAAAGTGGCAAATGCAGGGAATAACTCTGCACCTTCTCTCAGGGAATCTGTGTTCAGAAATATCTGTCAGAGATTGTGGGCTTGCCAGATTCACTCTTACATTTCCTGCGGCAGGTGCTCTTCCCTCATTTCCTAGAGACACAGCAGAAAGACAGGCAAGTATGTGTGCAAGGGGAATCTCCTTCCTAAAATGATGTAATTTTTAGAAAGACAGAAGTATAGGGAAGTGGAGGAGGGAAGGGTGCTGGGGTGGAGACCTATTTCCTTCCATGCACAACACTCACTACATTTGTGCTTGTTATTTATTTTTAAATTGCAAGAATAATTATTAAAAAACACTTGTACAGCAGAGTGTCCTGGTCCCGACTATTTCTGGATTACATCTCTATCAGGGAGAGGTTATACTCCCTACTAAATACCAGGAGCTGGCACCCAGAGTCATGGCAAACTCGGTTTCTTTTTCCTTCTTTTTCCCCCATCAATGTACTTACTTAACTTTTGGGTGCCAGAAGGGATCATGTCCTCTCTTTTTTAAGCCCTGCCGGCTCCCTTATGTCTGTGGGTTAACCAAGAATTTCAGGACACGGCTGGTGTCTTCAGATCTTGGTATATTTCTATTTCTGTACTCATTCAGTTCCAGAACCAGCTCGCTCCTCTGTCTTCACTGTGAGTTTCACGGGAGGGAATGGAGGCCCATTCGTCTCCAGAAACCCATAGGAATTTCACCATTGACTTGAGTGGTGAGCTTCAGGCTCTTGTTTTAAAGACATAAGAGGTGGGCTGATCCAGAGTGTCCTAGATTCATAGGTTTTTAAGTCAGACAGGATCACTGGAATTATTTAACTTAACCTTCACATAATGCAGGGGGGAGAACCTCACCCAGCATTTCCTGCACTGGCTCACTTCAGAGTATCCTGCCAAACATAAAAGCTATCACTGTATGTGGCACAGCTGACTGTGCTGATTCTAAATGAAGCAAGTACATGTGATTTAACTGCGGGTGGGAAGAGCTTGAGACTGTCTGGGCATGTCAACATGTGCATTTAGGCATGCCTAAATTTAATGTGTGTTAGCTTAATGAGTATTAAGGGGATTTAGGCTCACGTCTACATATGCATGTGTTAAAGTGCATGGACTGACGTGGGACTAAAGTTAGTCTCACGTCAGTCCATACACAGTGTTAATGTGTCTTAATGCATCTACATGTGCACTAATGTGCTTTAGATATTTGCACCTAAATTTGATACCTGCTTTTGCAGCTATCAAATTTAGGCATGAATAGCCTAAAATCGCCATTATTAAGATGCATTAAGGGTTCACAAGTGTAGATGCATGCCTTTCATGCACCTTAAATTGGGCTAATGTGACTTAAATCAGCATGTATAGATGCACCCTCTGCATATGAGGGGTTGAACATGTGCGAGGGATTGAGCATTTTGAAGTTTGGTGCATCAGACTCATCTCATCATGGCATTTCTTGTGATAGCTGTGACAGAGCAAACTTGCAAGACAAGGCATGTGCCCATGCATACAGTGAAGAGTCCTGTGCTCACATTGTAAACCATGGACGGTGAGGGAATAGGCCAGCCCTTTAACTGATGTCTGTAGAAGCAAGCCAGGTTGCACAAGGTGAGGACTAGGCCTGTTGCCTCTATTTCATGACAATTAAAAATAAACATGCACGTGACAAAACATCATGGAACTATGATGTGGTCAGGAGCCTGTCAGACCAAGGTGCCCCATTCTGCTCACACCCTTGGACAGATCCAGGATTTTAAAAAGAGGGTGTATGCAGAAGCAGCAACATGCACTGCAAAGATCGCTGCACTCCCAGTGCCAGCCTTCCCCACCCCCAGCCTCTACTGGGCAGAGGCAGCAGCCAGGGACTTTTCAAAGTCCCAAATCAGGTAAGAATCTCCCCTTTACAGCACTCTCAGAATGCCCTCCTTTTCCCTCTGTGCTCACAGCACCTGCCATTTCCCACCATTATCCTCCCTGTCCTTTCTACTTATGCCTCTTGGTGCAGACGGGTAGACACACCTGCTGCCATCACAGCTATCCCAGGTGCTCCTGCTTTGGTCTACCTGTGGCTGTGTAGGGAACTGGGCTTAGCTGCAGATAAGAGAAGTGGTGGCAACTGGGTTCTCGCTCCCTGTGCCTGTTCCCCGGGCAGTCAGGAATATCTGAAGAAACCAGGCAGGGAGGGAGAATCCATCTGCTGCTGCTTCTGGTTCCAGCTGAGCCTGACCCCCCCCCCCAACCACCATGCAGTCCAGCTGGAGCAGGGCAGGAGCAGCTCTGGAGACCCTCATCCCTGGGTCAGCTGGAGGCAGCTGCTGCAGTAGGTGCATGAGGGAAGAGAGGGGAAGGAAGGTGCCTTTGAGCACAGAGGGGAAGTCAATGGGTGCCAAGAAAGAGGGAAAAAAGATTCTTCTTTGATTCAGGGACTCAAAAAGTGTCCCTGGCTGCTGCCCCAGCAGCATGGTCCAGAAAGGGTGCAACTGCACAGCTTCACTCCTTTTGAATTTGCCACTTCTCCCACCAGACCCTCTCCATTGACTGGTCCCTCTCTCCTCTTCCTCATTCAGTGTGGGCCCACTGAATCTTGTGGAACTCCTTCTGATTCTTGGTGCCCGTCTAACTCAATGACCCAATTCCTATTGTCACCAATTCGGATCTTTCATTTGAGTTCAGTGGGTTTTGAGATGGGCCTTGTGTGCACAGTGGAAATCCTGTGCCTTAGTTCTCCCCCTAAAATCTAAGAGACACCTCCTTGGGAATGGACAGGCATTCATTTCCAGTGCTAAAATATAGGTCAGGAAATACAGGTTGGTATTTGGAGTGTACAGGCATTCCAGGCCCCTGGCTGGAAAGCTACGTGGTCAAGCACTCTACCCAGGGGGTATTAGAGGACTCCTACTTGAGTCAACACTAAGGACTTACTACCTAAGACTTACTACCCAAACAAATTCATAGCATAGCTGGGGCGGTGTAACTGAGGAGCTCCGCAAAATAACACATCTCTGAGTAGTGTTAGTTTAAGGCATTAAATGGACTTTTAGAACAGCAGGAAATCCTGGGTCATGCAAACACAAACGCAGTTGCGTTGGTGTAAAGGGGAAATTTCATTTCATCTATGCCCCCCGAAGAGAAACCTACAACCATTCAAGTTAGTGTGAGAGAGATCTTCCTAGATGGAAGTGATCTTTTTTCCAGAAGAGCCAGTTCTCTGTATGCTCTCATTTAGAAAGGGTCCTCTCCATGCACAAATGTCACACCTGTCCCTAGCCTCTGTCTCCAATGATTTACTTGTGTCCAGTAGTGGGAGAACCAAGAAGTGCTCATACTGAGCAAAATCCCCAGTTAACTTTGTAGGTCCACTGGGGTGAATATAATTTTGCTTATTTCCACTTAAAATACTGGTCAACCTATGGTTATTTTTCTCTGATGCTCTACCTGCCCTATACCAAGCAGTGACAGCCATTATGCAAAGGTGCAAATTTGCAACACATTTTGGAATAATACAGTAAAGGCCTGATTAGGCTTGCATTCAGTCAATGGCTAAAGTCCCTATGGGCCTGCCTTTGCTCCTTCTCACATTAGTGTAAGTCAGTAGTAAATTTGAAGTCAGTGTAATGCTGTGACATGAGAGTAGAACTGGGCCTATTACTTTCAACACAGTTATTCTTGATTTAAAGTCACTGTTAAAACTGGGTGTTCTGTGTCACAAGTTGGGACTGAAGGAGTCCGTCTCTGCAATATGCAAGCACAACTTGTAACAAACTACAACAATGATTCTGAAGGAGGATAACTGACTGTGATTAGGGTAATGGGAAATACCCAGTATGCATAGATTTCCTGAAGATTTGGTTGTTTTTGTCCCTCTAATGAATTCGTAGGCAGCCACATGATCACCTCTCAGCCTTCTCTTGTGGAGGCTGAAGAGGTCCAGGTGCCTTAGTCTCTCCTCATAGGGCTTGTCCTGTAAGCCCCTGACCATATGAGTGGCCTCCTCTGGACCCTCCCAAGTCTATCAACATCCTTCTTTAAGTACGGTGCCCAAAACTGGACACAGTACTCCAGCTGCGGTCTGACCAATGCCACAAAGAGGGGAAGAATCACGTCCTGGGATCTATTTGTCATGCATCTGCTGATGCATGGTAAAGTGCGGTTAGCTTTGCTGATGATTTCATCACACTGACGACTCATGTTCATCTTGGAGTCCACTATGACTCCGAGATCCCTTCCCGCTGCTGTGCTGCTGAGAGGGTCACTTCCCAGCCTTTTTGTGCCCTAGGTGCAGCATTCTGCACTTGTCCTTGTTGTACTGCATCCTACTGTGTACTGCCCACTTTTCTAACCTGTCTGGGTCTGCCTGTAATTGTTTCCTACCCTCTGGAGTGTGCACTTCACCCCACAATTTAGTATCGTCCACAACCTTGGACAGAGTACACTTCATATCTACATCCAAGTTTATCTTAAACCAGTTTCAACCATTTTCAACCTGGTTTATGTGCTCTGAACGTCTATTCTGTTACAGGTTTAAACCAGTTTCTGGTAACTTAAACTGGTTTATATGTAACTTCTGTCCCTAGCCCAAGTATTTCCCAGTGCTCTAACAAATAGTAGGGCCTGGAGCCTTCACACTTGTGCACATGCATCATTTGGTAGGTTCAGAGCCTGCACATGCTGCTGTCCTTTTTAAAGCAACATGTTCAGTTACTATTTTGTGCAATTAAAATCCCAGAATTTCCCCACAACTCCAGATCCTCGCTGTACATCTGGGTGCATGTGTAGGCATACTCAGGGGGCATTTTTACACCTGTAAGCCCCACAGCGTCAGGCGCTTTGAAAAGTGCCCAGTGTTGCATTGCTTGCAGTTGTATAAGCAGCAAAATGCGTCAACATGCAGAAAATGGCAGTGGTCTGCTTTTGAACTAAAATACATAGAAGGTGTTTTAGTTCAAAAGTGCACCACCGCCATTTTCTCTGCTCTGACAAGGATTTTCCCACCTATACAACTGCAAGCAACACAGCGCCGTATGCATTGGCTCCTGTGCAGAGTAGGCTCAATTTATCTGCTCCAACACACTGGATCTCCGGCATGTCTGGCCATGAAAATGTATGTGTATAAATGCCAAGGATTCCCAGAGAAGTAAATAGAACCAGCTATGGGCACAGGAAGCTGCTCAAATGCAGCACGTTGTTGGATCAGTGTCTAAATTGTAGCACAGTCAAGATTCAGCGTATATATCCTCACAATACTCCTTGGCCTAGGAAAGCATTTTTATGAATAGGAAATGGAGGCACAGAGAGCTTAATCAAGATCACTGAGTGAATGAATATCAGTGGCACAAACAGAAACCCGGAGTCTCGATCACTTGTGCTATGTCTCCAAAGGCCAACCTTCCTCTGTCTATGCATGCACCACTGTAGCTGGTGGAAATGGTTAACCGGAAAGTTTTGCTAATGTGCCTGACAATAATTTCAAACCTCCAGACATGACAATATGTGTTCAGCTTACCTGCAGGTAAATTAACACCTGGGGACCCTGAAGATTCTTATAGGAGAAAGAAACATCAGGCTTATTATGTTGGTGATGCAACAAAACCATCAAATTACGTTGTACTGGAAGGACACATCTGAAGAGGAGGCCTTTTGAACTTCAAAATGTCTGCTGTTGTAGGAGCTATATAAGACAGGGGTGTCAACCTCACCCCATGCCCTGGAGTAGATACAAACTACAGGGCTCCTTCTTGGGCTGGATGTCACCTAGGACATGAGGCAGCAACAGTGGGACCTGTGGGGATGGTGATGGCTGCAGCAGGGACAGCAATGACGGAGGCAGGGCCATTGTAAGGTACGCAATGGTGGGACGGGTAACCACAAGGCAGACAAAGCTATGTTGGTACAACCTTCACTTGCCCTCCTGGTTCCAATGGGCACATTTGCTAGAGCCTAGGGGCCCTGGATTTTGTGGCAGGCCACAATCCTACCTTCCAGGAGCCCACTGGTAGCCTGGTGGACCAGATGAAACAGCTTTGCAGGTCAGATCCAGCTGGAAGGCCACATGCTTGACACCCCTGATGTAAGACATGGGCTCCTATGTTACTAATATTATTTATAGTAATTAATGGGAAAAAAATGGCAGAAAAGTACTAATTTGTATAGAGCATCACTTATTCCAAAACATGTCAAAAACACCTTCAAAAGTGTGCATATTGGAGAACAGAGAGGAAAAAAGTTAAAATAAGAGTAATTCATAGAACTAACAAGACTGAAACCAGACAGAAATACTCATCCTTTGGTTTTCATGGGAACACAAAAGTCAGGATTATGTAGTTCAAAAAAGAGACAAATGACAGGGGACATCAGTAAGGTACATAAACTAATGAATGATGTTGAGAAGGTCGGTGAGAGTTCCTGCTCACTCTCTTTGATATTATTAGAACAAAGGGACACCCAGTTAAATTAAAAGCCAACGCATTTGAAAGTGATAAAAGGAAATTCTCTTTTATACAATGCATAATCAACCTGTGGAATCCATTGACACTGAGGCCAAATGCTTAGGAGGATTAAAAAAGCAATTAGACATTTGTATGAATAACATAAGTATCTGTAGGGTGAACAATTTACCAGTATATATGTTACAAATTCTGCAGCTTGAGGGCAGATGCCAACTAATAACTGCCCTGGGGAAGGAAGAAACTTTCCTAAGATAGGTTACTCTAGAATTGTCCATTGTAGGGGTTTGCAGCTTCCTCTGAAGCATGCATACTGGTTTTGGACATAGACAGGATATTGGGAAAGACAGGCACTTTGTCTGATCTAGTCTAGCAGTATTGTAGCCTGCCTCATTCTCGTTCTTGTCACATTTTTCATTTGGGTGGAAGGGTGGAAGAAACTACGCAAGGTGGTGGCTGGAGACGAAGGAAGGAGGTAAAAGTAAAATGAGAGTCCTCAGACCTTGGATATGCATCTAACATTTCCAGAACTGTGAAATAAAGCTCCTTGGGCTGCTTCCTTGGGCTGCTTCCCCTTGGGACTCCATATGAGGATCCAAGGTTGGGCAGAAAGGGGAGGTATTGTGTCTACTGTTTGGGACACAGGTCAGGGATTCAAAACACCAGGATTCTCTTCCCAGCTGTATCACTGGCCTGCTCAGTCACTGTGGGCAATTCGTTTTTCTGTCCTGTTCCTCTGCATCCCCATGTCTACAATGGAATAATCATAGAAACATTGAAATGAAGGTCATCCAGTCCAACCCTCTGCTAAGGCAGGATTGTCCCTATCCAAGTATCACATACATGTCCATGTCTAACCTACTCCTAAAACTACACAATGGACCCTGCTCTACAACTATAAGGTGTATTGTCCAAAGATGCAAAAAACATCATAACCTACCACAGGTAAGACAGAGGGATATAGATTCTCAGTGTACCGGTACTGCAAGGTTGTTAAAATACAGTTGTGACATCCAAGGAAGAGCACCATGCTCCCTCCGCCCCATACAGAGGACTGCAATACCCCCACAGTCCATACCAGTCTGATCATTGAGTTACTTTATTTCCTAATTCCAAATATAATGATTAGTCTGACCCTGAGCAGGGGGACAGGACCTAATCAGGAACCTCCAGGTTTTAGGCCCAGCAGGAACATTGGCACACCCCAGTCAAAATCATCAGTTTTGGCTGCAGCCGACACCCAGTGCTTCTGAGAACAATGAAAAAAAAAACCCCTGACACCTGTAGCAACAGGAGGGGGGAAAAAATCCTTCTTGGCCCATCCTTCATGGCAACCAGCAAAGTACAGAAACAGAGAAAACACCAAACACCCTCCAGTCTGCTTTGCAACCTAGGGACAGGAACCATGACCTGACACATCACATAATATTTATGAAGCTGGGGGAGATAGGTAGGTACAAGAAGCCTGGAAAAAGGGTCATAACAGTGTCCTTCTTTAAAAGATGCAAAAGGAAGACCCAGAGACTTTAGACCAGTTAGTCTCACCTCAATATCTGGGAAGTTACTTGGGTATATCATAAGGAAGGCCACTTTCAAGCATCTGGAGAAGGAAAGGTAGAGTACAAGCAACCAGCATGGATTTATGAGAACAAAACATGCCAAACAAACCTAACCTCCTTCTCTGACAAAATAACTCACCGGGTGGATGAAGGGAATGCAGTGTGCGTAGTGTATCTGAACTTCACTAAAGATGTGACAAAGTCCCATATGACCTTTTCATAAACAAATTGGAGAAATGTGGGATAGAAAAGACTACTATAAGGTAGGTAGACAATGGTTCAATAGCTGGAAGCAAAGGGTAAATGTCTCCATGACAAAATGTTGGGAGATTTCAAGCGGTGCCCGACAAGGGTCTGTCCTGGACCTAGCACTGTTCAATGTGTTTACTGGTGATTTGGATTCTGCAATAGAGAGCTTCTTGTGCAAATTTGCAAATGACACTAAACTGGGAAGGTTTGCAAACATATTGGAGGACAGGAGTATAATTCAGAAGGCTCTTGATAGATTGAAAACCTGGGCTAGACCCAACAGGATGAAGTTCAATGCAAGTTGTCATTAGCAAAGCATAGGGGGTGCACATAGGCGCATGTGCACCCCGTGAGATTGGCAGCGCACCCCCAACAAAAAGCGTAGTTGACACTGCCGGCAGTGCCTGAGGATGGTTGCTGCTCACCGTTTCCCCATCCCCTCACTGCTGACACTGCCGGCGGCGTCTGTGGGCAGTCCCCGATTGCCGCTGGCTTCTGCCGATGCTGCCACCTGCAGGTGGTTGCCCTGCCTCACCAGCTGTTGGCGCCATGTGTTATTTATGCAAGTTGCTACATCTCTGGAGGAAGACACAAAAACACAGATACAAGATGAGTGACAACTGGCTGGATGGCAGCACTACAGAAGAGGATCTAGGAGTTTTGGTGGATCACAGACTCTATACATGTCTGCAGCGTGATGCATCTGCAAAAAAAGCCAATGCAGTTTTATGTTGAATCAATAGGAGCATGATGAGAGGTGATAGTGCCTCTTTACTTGGCACTGTTTATGACTCATCTAGAATATTGTGTGAATTTTCAGCTCCATATTTTTAAAGGGATGTGGAGAAACTGGAGAGGGTCCAGAGGCAGGTGACAAACATGATAAAGGGCTTAGAAGATGAGCCATACGAGAAGACAGTGAAAACAACAGGCACAATTAGCTTGAAGAAAAGATGCTTAAGAGGGGACATTCCAGCAGTTTTCAAATATCTGAAGGGCTTCCAGAAAGAGGGAGAATACTGTTTTATTTCCCCCATTGCTACAGAGAACAGGACAGATCAATGGCTTGAAGTTGCAACAACATAGGTTTGGGTATCAGGGAAAACTTCACTATTAGACCAGTGAGGCAGTGGAATAGACTGAATAGAGAAGTTGTGGAACCTCCATTATTGCAGATTTTCAAGAAGATAATCTCTTTTCAAAGCACTTTGGGATCTGCTGATGAGAGGGGCTCTGTGAGAGCTGAGGATTAGGGCCATTAATAATGGTGAATTCCTCCCTTATGGGCTATTCTCTCAGTAGTTTTCAAATCCACAGCTTTAGCAGATCTTCATTTGAGAATGCCTGTAGGGGCTCTCAATGCACAGCGTCATAGTGAGGGCTTTTCCATGCTAATGCATGTCCAGTGTGCACAGATACATAGAGAAGTCTTTCACTTAGATGGATGTAAATAATGATTAAGCCCACACAAAACCATGGAAGTGCACTGGTGTAGAAAGCAGGGCATGTAAGAGGAGTGCTAGGACCTTGACCCAAATCCTTTGGAGATCCTTAGAGCCAGATCTTCCATGAACAGGTGTGTCATTCCATTGATTTCTATAGTTAAGCATAGTCTACCAACTGACAATGAGCCCCCTAATTCCTCAAATCTACTGGAGATGTGGGTTACCTGCTCCAAGCCCTGTTCACATCCTTTTCACCATACAAATCAGCCAGGGGCTCCTTATCCAGCCAGCTGATTAGAGAAGGCAAATGAATTATCTCATTAGGGGATACATTGTCATAATCAGGTCAGAAATTTGGGATTGATGCTGCTTTAAAAAAAAAAAAAAGGAATGCTGATTTTTTTTAAGGTCTTTCTTTTTTGCTGGCCGTGTGAAGTGACTGAGCTTTGTTAACATAAATAAAAATAATCATCATCATAATTCACTGCAAAAAATGCAAAAGGTCACTGAGATATTTTGGGAGACGTTGGTGAATCAAAACAAATTGCATTTCCAGCAGCTGGCATTTCCAGCTCTCCACACAGTGCAGACTGATAGGCTGGAGGAAGAAATAAATAGAGAAGCAGCAAGATAAATCGAGAGCACCAGATAGACGGGTTTATGTAGCATTTTCATGTATCATTGTTGTGTGACACGGTGTGAGTTATCTCTGCAATTACAGCACTCCCCTCTCGCCAGCAGCCTGATCCCAGGACCTGGGTAGAGCGCATGCTGGCAAATCCTTGTCTCCTGTGGACTCTGCTAGAGCAGGGGGAGAAAGGCCAGTGATCTCACATGAGCTGGAGGTTTCCAGCACATGTCGTCTTATAGGTCTTGTTGGGCTGGGACTGCTTGCTTTGCCAGCAAATCTGTCCAACCCCATTTGCTGCCCCTTTAAGGAGTGAACATCCTCAGTAATATAGACAAGGAGTTAATAATGCAGCTTCCAACCATATAATGTGTTCTCTATTGCCTACTAGTGGGTATAAATCAGGAGTAACTCTATTTAAGTCAGGGGAATTGTTCTGATGTCAAATGGGAATGAAATGCAATTTGATGTGTTTCCATTTGAAAATGCATCTGTTATAATGCTCCAAAATCCCACGATTGATATTGGCCAACATAATGCTTAAATAAACAAAAAAATAACATTCCCTAAGAGTAATTATAGGAAAATGAGTACAACCTACTGAATAGTGCAAAGGACTGGTGCTTTGGAGACCTGGTTTCTACTCCTGGCTCTGCCGCTAGATTCATGGGTGGGCTTGAAAACCCTCAGATTCCAAACCTGCGCAGTGGAAATGATGCTTTGAGACTGATGGATAGAGTGGGGTGTACAGGAACTAGGCACTATTATAAGCAATACTGTACTGAAGAGATACAAACCTAAGTGCTAGTCCCTCCAGCAAAGGAAGGTCTGAAGAAGCAGTTGAGTACTGCATCCTTGCTTTGGATGAACAAACCCAGGGATAGAATAATGGGAGAACTGAGTAGCACTATCCTTGCCCCCTGCTCCCTCTTCCTTCAAACAGGCAACTGTCAAGAGCACTGGCCAAAATGCATCAGCTCCTACAGGCAAGCATTTGAAGGGGGCATGGCCAAGGACCCAGGGTACATATGGCAGTGCAGCCTAACCTGCCAGTGGCCATGTGCTCTCTAGGTCCATTGAAGCTAATGAGAGGTGAACATGCCCAGCCTTTCATAATAATTACTTATAACCATCAGGATTGCATCTGAGGGCTGACACAGCCTGCAGGACACTGGAGTGCTGGTTTCCCTGTGATTAGCAGCACTAGCCAATGATCTTCCCCATCTGAAGCCTCCTAGTGGCTAACACCATATAGAGAAGACAGCCGTAACCCATCCTGGAAGATGCAGAGCTTTGGCATATCAGGGCAACATGTATGCAAGAATGCAAGGTCAGCAAACACTGCGGCATGCACAGACACAAATAGGCATCTTTCTCCAGAGCCTCTGGAGCTCTGGAAGATCCAAGCCTATCCCTATCTTGTGGACTGTGAATTAACAATCCAGTTAAGCTCCCCGTACAGCACTTCCCGCCATCACCCCACCCCTTGTTCTTATCTCCCCTGAAGCTCCTGAGCAGCAGTTCTGCAACCTCAGGTGGGCTCTGAAGATACTGTCCTTCTAAGGCAGGGATGGGCAAAATATGGCTGAGGCCATTCTATCTGGCCCGCTGGGCCCCTAAAAAATTTAGAAAATATTTATCTGTCTTTGGTTCCTGTCAAAAATGACAGGAACCAGGGCCAGTAGGACCCAGGGGAAGGCTGACAGGCTCCTGCAACAGCAGGGCCCGCCTGGCTTCGTCCCCACAGCTGGAAGCCCCAGCAGGGGCTTCTGGCCCGGGACCACATGGCTGCCCCGGCAGCGCCGGAACCTCAGGTGAAGGGGGCAGGGGGAGGTCAGGGGACAAGCCTGGGGAAAAGTAGCTCGTCCTCCACCCCATGGCCAGCGCTCCTTTCTCCAGCCACTTGCAGCCTGTGAGGGTCTGTCCTGAGCAGGCACAGGCAGCCCCACGTGGGCTGCAAGTGGCTGCAGTGCAGGGCACTGGGCATGGGGCGGGTGAGGGGCTGCTTTTCCCACGCTCAGCACCAGCGTGTAACCTTCTCCCGCTGCCAACCTGGGCCTCACGCTGGCTCTGGGCTTGCCAGTTGGGGCGGTGGCAGCAGCTGCAGCCCCCTGGCTTGCCGCACCGGGCAGTGTTTGTTGCTGCTCCCCGCCCAGAGCTTGTATGCTGGGCAGCCCGGAGGCAGTGGTGACAGCAGGGGCGGGTTACAAGCTGGTGCTGAGCGTGGGGGAAAAGCTGCCTCTCGCCCACCCCATTGTCGGTGCCCCATGCTGCAGCTACTCACCGCCTGCGTGGGGCTGCCTGTGCCTGCTCAGGACAGCCCCGCACGGGTGCAGCAGGGAGTGCCAACCATGGGGTCGGGGAGGGGCCACTTTTCTCCCACACTCAGCACCAGCTCGTTCTCTGCCAGGGAGCAAGGGGGTAGGGGCACATGATGCCCCCCCCTGTACCATGGGGTTGGGGGGGCACTGGGAGTGAGCAGGTGCATGGGGCCCACACCGGTGTCCCAAAGCCAGTGCTGGCAGGTCCCAGAGCAGGGCAGCAGTGGTACAGGGTCCCAGTCGGCGGGGGCTCTATGGAGCCGGGCCAGCTCCCCCCTCTCCCTGCTTGTGCAGCCCAACCTGGCTCCACAGACCCCTGCCAGCTTGTGCCCTACTGGCCTGGCCCTGAGACCAGGGGGCAGGGCACCTGTCAAGAGGCAGGGCTACCTATACGACCTTGCTAAAACTGGGTAAGTGGCCCTCCGCCTGAAATAATTGCTCACCCCTGTTCTATTATGGGCCCTTATACGAGCTACTCTGACTTTTGTGTCAGTTGCCCCTTGACACAAACTACGTTAGCAATAGAGAATGGAAGTTGTGCACAAACCTGATGCTCCTGCATCTCTGTCAGTCTCGCTGAGTACTTAACTGGGAGTGGGCCAAGGAGCAAGCTGTCAGTCTCCGTGTTCTCTGAGATAACTTGGGCTGGCATCCTATTACTTCTCTGGCCCAGATGAGAGACCGTAGTAGCACATGTAGCAGTCGTGACTTCCTCAAAACCACCCAGCTGGACAATGGGATAGGAGTCCCAGCAGTGCTTGGCTTGCATCTTACTCTGCTTGTGCTGAAGTCAGAAGTAAAATCTCCTTGACTTCAAGGAGAACAGACCTGGACCTTCACTGAGAATTTTTCAAAATCCCAACCTAAAGCGCAGTTTACCTGCTAACATAGCTGGGTCAGGTTGCTGAATTAGACTGGGTTTCTTTCTGAAGCTTCAGGTTCAGTATGGACACGTGGAAATTTCCTTTTCCTGATGTTGCTGGCTGACATATCAGCATCATAACATACTATCATAGAATCCTAGAAATCTAGGGCTGGGAAGGACCTCAGGAGGTCATCTAGTACAACCCCCTGCTCAGACCAGCACCATCCTCAACTAGATCATCCCATACTGTGTTGGAATACACCCCTCAACTGCTTTGTAAAACCCAGGATGGGAGGGTCTGGGCCAGATACTGATGGAGGGATACGTGAACCAACTTTCTAGACTTCATGAAACTTTCCATTTATGTTATGCCAGGTCCCAGGAGATCTACCGGCAGATCCTCAAGGCATGTCTCAAGCAGAAATGCTTATGCGCATTCAGTTCATTAACTATAATTAGGACTGTGTAATCTGTAGGGGTCAAAAATGTAATTGTTTTTCTTCCCCTCTCTTTTCATTCACAGAATTGCATGCCTGCTAGGCACATCATGAAGACTGACAAAGGTGTTTAAATCCTATGGAGATAAGGGCATTTTAAGTACATGCAGAGGCAGACCCATAGGTGGGTTTCACCTTCCCATTAAGCCTCAGATATTGGCCAGTGTTGGCAACTGAATACATCTTCCAAATGTCTAATCCATCTTGAAAATAATGTTATTTTCTTATAACGTAGGTGAAGAGTGATTATGGAAAGTCAGAGAGAAGAGGAAGTTTAACTCAAGAGAATGGCTTTGAAACGAAGAGTAACCTACATTTCTGCATGCTAAGCAGACCTGTGCTCTGTGACTCAGGACAACAACATCTGTATGGCCGTGCAGACATGCATGGGCTATCCTAGTAACACTGGAACGAGCCCATGGGGAGCTCCCCATTTGTAGCTTCACCATGTGTTAGGCTCAGGGACTAACAGAGGAGAAAAGATGAAATACTCCTTTCTTGTTATTAAGAATGACAAAACTAATAGGATGCTTTTAACTGAAGAGACAGAATAGTTCATATTGCTGATTAGCCATTCCTAGCTAGTTTTGTACATTTTTAAGCCACCTGTGTGCTGGGGCTGTGATTTGAACAACTGGGGGTAGGGGGTTGTGGTTGTGTGTCAGGATTGCCTGTGTACTTCTAGTAATAGGTTAGACAAGGAATTTTTTTGGATGATTTGGCTAGAGATGATCTTGGCTTAAGCAGGGTGTTGGAGTAGATGAACTTGAGACCCTTTCCAGCTGTACTTTTCTACGATTCTGTGACTGTTGGTTATAGTTACTGCTTCAGTCCATAGTCTTGTGGGTTTTCTAACCAAGGCACCTCGATGGAAGGATCTTCCAGTGAAATGTCTCAATCACTTTCCAGACACACCCAAAGAAAGCAAGATGCACAGGCCTCTGCACAAGCCTCCAAACCTCTGAGCATTTGAAGGATCCCTGAGCATTAGTACTGCACAGGCTTGTAGTAAGATAGTGTCACTTTCTCTGTCCAGCCTGCTTTTTTGTCTGGGATTTAAACCATAGCCAACTGCAATTATCTTCTATGGTGCAAATATTTGTACCTGCCCTATTTCCCTGGGTATTTTATCTTGGCCATGGTAATGATCCTTTTATTTCAGAAAATACATCTCTGGTCATCTCGATCCAGGGGGAAATTGGAGTTATCAAGGCTGTTTCCAAAGGGAAGCAGAAAGGGAAAGAGCAAGTGACTCCAAGATCTGAACAGGTTGCGGTTTAACAAGGACAAGTGCAGAGTGCTGCACCTAGGGGAGAGGGAACGAGCATTACGATTACAGGTTAGGGGCTGCCCCTCTCGGCAGCACAGAGGCAGAGAGGGATCTTGGAGTCAGGATTGACTCCAGGATGAATATGAGTCGCCAATGTGACGAGGCAATAGGCAGAGCCAACCGCACCCTGTGCTGCATCAACAGGGGCATCACTAACAGGTCCAGAGAGGTCTTGCTCCCCCTCTATGTGGTGCTGGTCAGGCCGCAGCTGGAGTCCTGCGTCCAGTTCTGGGCCCCGGACTTCAAGAGGGACATGGGGAACCTGGAGAGGGTCCAGAGGAGGCCACTCGTATGGTTGGGGGACTCCATGGCCAGCCCTATGAGGAGAGGCTGAGGGACCTGAATCTCTTCAGTCTCCGCAAGAGGAGACTGAGGGGGGATCGTGTGGCTGCCTACAACC
This sequence comes from Crocodylus porosus, assembly GCF_001723895.1. Taxonomy (NCBI): domain Eukaryota; kingdom Metazoa; phylum Chordata; order Crocodylia; family Crocodylidae; genus Crocodylus; species Crocodylus porosus. Next base: position 6,032,680 of record NW_017728940.1, on the reverse strand, counting down.
TCATCAGGGGCCACCAGAAGGGACTCGGGGAAAGTCTCTTCACCAGGGCCCCCCTTGGAGTCACCAGGAACAATGGCCACAAGCTGAGGGAGGACAGGTTTAGGTTAGATATTAGGAAGAACTACTTCAGTGTAAGGGTGGCCAGAGCCTGGAATGGGCTTCCCAGAGAGGTGGTGCTCTCACCTTCCCTGGAGATCTTCAAGGGGAGACTGGATAGGCACCTGGCTGGGGTCTTATGACCCCTGCCACCCCCAGTGCTCCCTCCTGCCCATGGCGGGGGGTCGGACTCGATGATCTGTCTAGGTCCCTTCCCACTCATAGATTCGATGATTCTAAGTTTTCTAAATCCCACCAGGTCTCATTCCACAAAGGCTGGAGCAGCAGCCTTCCAGAAAGGGAGGGGAGCCATTGCAATTAGCAGTCAAAGGGTCAGATCCTTCCAGGAAAATGTAATTGCTTCCAATAAGCAGAAACACAATTTCGATGAGAGCTTTGTGGGTAGAGATTACTGATTGCACAGGCCGTGTGTATTTAGCAGCTCTCACTGATCTCAAATGCTTCTAGTCTGAAGCTGCCCTGTGCCAGCAGAAGGGCAGGGGATGGCCCAACTTTTTCTGTGACATCTAAACCCGGATGTCATCGCTAAGAACCAGTATTTCCAGACTCCCAGGCCTTGGCATCATTTCAGGAATTATGTGCAATCATATGCATCATGACTATAAGCTGCAGCTGGGAAAGGACGGGCATTAAGGTACAAAAGCTTAAGGTCAAGACTGAAAACTGATTAATGAGTTTGGGTGCCAGCCTGAAATACCTTATGGGAGGTTCCACTTTGCTAGGTGCTCAGAGCAAGAGTCATGGTCTGCCCTGAAAAACTCACAATGCAACAGACAGCACAGGGAAAGGAAGGATTATTACTTTCATTGTGCGAGTGAGACTCCAGAAACAGAGGGACTAAGAGCCGGATCCAAAGTGTCCCCACAGGCAGCTCAACAGGTCTTAGGTGGAACGTAGGCATCTAAGCCACAAAAAGCAATCCAGGTCAAAAGCCACAAAACCACTTAGATGCATTTGGCACCTCTGCTTTGGCCTGAAGAGATCCTTATGGGCTTCAACCTGGGTTATTCTGCAAGCTCAGAAGAACTCTGATTTGAACACCTGGGCACCTAAAGGTCCATGACACATTAGATCAGAGCCATGGAGGTGCCTTCAGCTCCCACAGGCACACCTAATTCACACTGAATTAACTGAGTTCAGTTTGAAGGGCACTACCTGTGGTCTGTCTCTCAAAAATACAGTAGTGCTGCTGCCACTAGCAGCTTTTGAACAGTAGCTCAGTGATTACAGGAGCTGCCTAGGAAGTGGGAAACCTGGATTTTAAGCCCTTCTCAGCTGGAGATTCAAACCCACAAGTCCCATGTACTAGGGGATAACCACCTGGCTATAGAACAGAATTACCCTCTTCTGCTGCTGAAGCTGGGTCTGGACACTGGGCAGAAAGTAATGTAAGACTCATAGGGCCAGAGAGAGAATGAGTAGGAATCTGCAGCTGCGGACATTGAGGTTAGAGGATGAGCCCTGACTGGGTCATTGCCTTTTACATTGGACTCTTAGGCCATGTCCAGATTGTGTAGGTGTTTGGTTCCCCAGGGACAATTAGTGGCAGTGCACCTGTGTCATGTGCACTCTGGTGTGTGACATTACCGTGGGTAGGGGAAGGGAGGCTGTGGCCAGCACTGGGTTGGCCCCAACAGCCTTATCTGGAGTCCTGAGGGCCTCACAGGGCTGCAGCCACGTCACTCCTGCCACATGGAGCCTGACCAGCAGTGGAGTGCAGCTCTGACAAGCCGGGCTCCAGCTCTGGGTGGCACATGCTGTCATTGTGTGCGCTGCTCTGCTTTTTTTCCAGTGGTTTTTTTAACCTTGGATATCCAGGGGTCAAACAAACCCTCCATGCTGCTCCCTTGCAGTGTGGAGAACAACTGAATGTATGGCATGTGATGCAGTAGATGAGCTTGTCGTGCCACATACCACGTGGCTGCACTCGTCTGGACGCAGCCTCATTGGTTAAAAACACAATAATCCTGGAAGCAAGGACTGCAATATGAGGTTCCTTCTTCCCAGGGGTACATATGGGCTAAAGAATAAACTCTCTCTTGCTTGTTGGCCTGTGGATCCATTGACTCTTGCACTCCAAACTGACTTGTCCAAGGAAGTGGGAAATCTTGACCACCCAGACTTCTGGTAGTTAGGATACTTGATTCAGAAATGGGAGATGAAGGTTTGAATGCCTTCAGAGTCAGGAGGGTAACCCAAACCATAGGCCTACCCTGCTTGGCTATGTATTTACCTTTGGGTGCTCCATATTTTGGGTTAATGGAAGCATAGGATCCAAAGTCACCAGGAAGTATGAACAGACTCTGGACTCAGAGTTTTTTTCACCCCTGCTCAGCAGCAAAGTGCACAGGACTGCCTTTGGTGCCCCTGACAGGTGTGCAGCTGTGAACACAAGGCTCTGGCATGATCTGCACTGCCACTTAGCCAATCTCACTGACCTGCTGCTGCTCCCAGAAGGCTGGATGGAGCCCACCTAAAGTGCCCATCAGTGCTTGATTCTGCCCATTTTCTCATACCTGAGTGGGTGACTCCTATCACTTGATTCTCCATTTTTCCTATATAAGGCCAGGGAGAAGAACAAGAAGTCTCTAGGCAATAAGGTTTTTCCTGCTTCTAGACTATATTCTGGTGAGTTGGCTTCCTTCTTGACCTGTTTCCTTGACTCATTTTGCAAGTTGACTCTCTTCTTCTCTTAATCTTGGTTTCCTGACTTAGCTTGTCCATGTATTTTGTTTGCCCTTGTAACAGACCTGAGGCCTCACCATGCTAGCTTAAGATACTTACCCTGGGCTAGAAACAGTGCCGATGAAGTCTGAGTGACCCCAAGGGTGGAGCAGGGGAGTCCTGCCCTGTGGAAAAGGAGAAGCCGACTGAAAGAAGGGGCTTTCAATCCCCTCATTCGTATGGAAGGGGGATGGCCGGGCTTGGGGGCCAGCCAGCCTGAGCCCTGTTGACCGGTTTGCAAGCCAGGGAGGGACTGCCAGAGGGGATAAAAGCAGCAGCCGAACTGGCGTGGGGGCTGCTGACAGTGACTCCAGGGAACAACGCAGGAGGCCTGAGAAGAGCTGGGTGAGCTGACCCAGCGGAGAGAGCAGAGAGACCCCTCTGAAGAGCCTCGAGGGCCCTGGGAGAGGAAGGCAGTGGCGGTCGGCCATGCCTCCAGCCCTGCAGCAGAGAGGGAGCCGCGGCCAGGGCTTGGGGCAGAGAGCTGGTGCCCCAAGGCCCCATCGCAGTGTGCTGGACGTGCCGGGCGTCCCGGAGGCTGGGGGCGGCAGTCGGCCCCCCACTCCACTGCGGAGAAGAGACAGCGCCCAGGAGCGCAGGCGGCGTCCTTATCTGGAGCAGGGAGCTGGGTTGGCGAGTTGAGGAAACCCCTCACCTTCCCCGGGGAAGCAGCAGGCAAGACACTGGGATCCTGAGGAGCAGCAGAGC